>NC_056739.1:1269379200-1269549200 GCF_019279795.1 Protopterus annectens | reverse complement strand
TCTGATTAGTTCTTATAGTTATCATGTAATGTTTTATATGCCCTACTAATTATCCCTTTTAACAGCAGCTTCTGTTCTAGATTCAACTAAAACTCTACCAGAACAGGTCTTTCACTTAGGATTCCCCTATCCATTTTTCTTTGCTTATACTTTGATATCAATCCCTGGTAGGGAAGGTAGTGAATGCCCAGTAGTCAGCATCTTCTTGGCCTCATCCTACTCTATTACTTTTCCCTCTCTAGCTATTTTCTCCCAATACCTTGGCTCCTTTGCCAGTTTTCTCCAGTAAACTTCAGTCCACTCTTGCCTATTTTTGCACTCCTACTTACACAGTCATCCCTATTGGCAAAATATCTATACATTCTTGTGTTGGCTTAGTTATTAGAATACTTCCTGTTACTTTACGAATATAAATAATATTCTGTATGGTTGTTGTTACTCTCCTTAACGATCTGCATCCAAAACCCTACCCTCTCTTTATTTCTTGAATGACCCCCTTGCTTTATCATCACCCCTTTCCTTGTTGAACTCTAACCTTCTGCTTGTATTGTGAGCTATAGCCTTTGCTTTATCTCCATTATTTTTATATTGCGAAAAGACTTGAAACAGTCTTGAAATGTTACAAAATACTTAGATGTCAGGTATCAAATAATATCATCTGCAAATAAAGCCAACTTTTCTTGATTATCATACAATTGTATCCTTTAATTTCTGAGTCCTTTATTTTTTTTTGCCAATACCTCTAAATATAAATCAAATAATAAACATGAAAGAGGACATCCCTGCCTGGCTCCTCTGTTCAAACACAACTTATCAGAGAGGAATCCTCCCACTTTAATTCTTAACTCTGATCATTCGTATATCCTCTGAAATAACTTTATTATTGTATCAAGGAATGCAAATGCTTCCATTGCCCTAGTCATAAAATCCTAGCTTACTCTGTTGAATGCTTCCTCTGCATCTGGAGCCACCTTACATTCTTGTCAAAAGATTTTAATACTCTTAACATATACTGGAAGAATCACGCAGATAAAAGTAAGCAAAAAGGTTTATTTTACATGCATGGAGACATGCTACAAAGTACATGGTATGTCAGCAGTCTAAATTCTGTACATTTCACATGGGTTTTTATACCCTCTCCTGCACGTACACAGTGACTGGTTACTAGACAAGGAATTTCACTCAAAGCTATAAATTCACATCCTGGAGCCTTAGATGGTCAGAGGTCAGGCACAAGATAAGCTTGTGCCTGGATCAAGGTATCATTTGTGCATTCCTCTTTGGTCAGCAAATCCTTTAAAAGAAAAACAACTTATTTTAGCTTATTTCTTTGCACGCAATGCAGTTTCACATTTTAACCCTTACTATACATGATACAAAGATGTTGAACACAAAGATTCTTACTACATTTCCCCCCTAACAACACTTTGTATCATCAGTAATACATTTTATTCATACAGTTTTTCGCATGACTCGTGTTCTGTATATTCAGAATAATAAGCTTTAGTTGCATTGGCAGACAATACATTTGATATTATCATTCGGATGCAAGGAATGCAGCAACAACCCAACAGTAGGAATATAATGGCACCAACACATATAGCAATTAAGACATTCATAAGTACTGTTCCCCAGTTTCCAAACCAATTTTGGAAAAAGTCAGTTAATGGATTTTGTCCTGGTTTTGTAAGTTTAGAAACTTGTTGTAGGATCTCCGGATGGCTGTTAATGTCATATTCGTTGTCTGTAATGAACGGACAACACTCGCAAGTACCTCCTTTCGCCGCTAGGGTGAAATCGAGCGCCATAAGATTCTGCAATGCTACAGTCCTCATTGCAGTTAACTCATCCGTCACCAATTCTAGCGCAGAAAAAGTTGCATTGCTCAGAGTTTCTAACAGTTTTGACAGTTTTCTGAGCTCCCAAATGGATTTTACTGTCCCATATGCTGGAAGAATACCAGCCCAGGAAATAACATCATCGCCCAAGTCCATGTGTGATAGCCCCTTGCTGCTACTATGGTCCAAGTCGTGTTGATAGATCCAGGATGCATCAACGTTACCTACGGGATTAACAGGTTTATTAACAGCACGTACATTTCATATTTTACCTTGGGGAAGAGAAAATGTATGTCTTATAGCTGGTGCTAAATAACCCAAAAAACAACTGCCTGACCAATTCCTTGGTAACCATTTGTATGCTTTTCTACCACAGATAAAATAACAATCATTTACTTTAAGTGTAATATTGACTGGAACAGAGTGATTTCCTTTGTCTTGCAGCCCTTTAAACAAAAGATCATACACAGATAACATTTTTTCAAAGAAACTTGTGTCATTAACAAGCCCTGTACTATTAACAAGCACTCTTATAGGCTTGAAACTCGTTGCACAGTGCCCATCTATTGTACACTTATGAATTATTGTTACTTTACACTGACTCCATCCAACCTTACAGTTCCATTCTGGCGACCCATGAGGGGTAATGCTATTTTGTCCTTTAAGGCTACATTTGAAGTTTCAAATAGTAAATTAGTCCATGTATCATTTGCCCCCAAAGGGACTGTACCTAACATTAGACCACCATGTACAGTAGGGATAGCCGTATATATCCAACAATTTGAAACATTAAAAGACAGGGCATATGCATATTTAATAGCTTGGTATGTATTAAAAGGCGGATGCCAAGCCGTATTCTCGTCTCTCTTTACTTGGCTAGTCTTGTTTAAAAATAAAAACGGCCAAAACAGAAAAGTAACAATCACACTTATTAACAACAAAATTATTTTGGAATGCTTTTGTGGGAAGGGCTGCTCCCTCCCGGTATTTCTCTGCATTGCTACAATAGTCAGATATTTATACAAAACAAGATTACTACTAATCAGTGTTCCTCATTTTTCCTCTTGACAATTTTAACCCAGATCCAATTTCCGGGTTCCACTTCCAGGATCCTGTTGTTCTTCTGATCTGAAAAGCAATTATTCATTAAAGAAGCGTTAGTTTTGGTCAGCAATTTCCTCATGTAGTCTGCTATCTCTTCACCCCCCTCACGTTCCGCAGGCAAAAGATTTTGCCACTGTGGGACGTAATAAGGTCTCCCGTATAATAGTTCAAATGGTGTGACCCCTTTTGAGGTGGGAGTGGTACGCATGGACAAGAGCACCAGAGGTAAGCAGTTCATCCATGACTGATGTGTCTCGGCCATGAGTTTACGTAACTTGCCTTTGAGAATGCCATTATGGCGTTCAACCAACCCTGCTGACTGTGGGTGGTAGGCACAGTGATGTTTTAACTCGATCTGAAAAACGGCGGCCAGCTTTTGAATAACTTGGTTTACAAAATGTGTGCCATTATCAGAATAGATGCGTGTAGGTAGCCCAAAATGAGGGATAATGTTATTCGTAAGGGCCTTGGCTACTGACAGTGCATCTGGGTGTGCTACCGGAAAAGCTTCAACCCATTTTGTAAAAGCGTCAATAATGACTAACACAAATCGCTTCTGTGGAACAGAAGTTAGTTCAATAAAATTCATGCAGATTGTGTGAAATGGATACGGAGGCAGCGGAAAAGCTGCTGGGGTGATCCACACCCCACCACCATGGTATCGTGCACAAAGCAGGCATGATAAACAAAATCATTTTGTGTATGCTATAAAGCCCTTGGTCTAGAAAATTTACTGGATCATTTGAACCATAGCAGCAGGGCCCAGATGCGATGGGCCATGCGTCACTAATGAGGCATACCTAAAAAGGTTTGTTGGCAAGACATACTTATCATTTGGACCTACAAAAACTCCCTGCTTTTGAATAGCCCCATATTTAATTCATCGCTGTTTTTCCTGAACTGTACTAAGTTCCTGCATTACCTGTAAAGTTTGTAGATCAAATTTATCTGTAGGGTGAAGTTCCTTTTGTGTGGTCTCGAGTGCAAAGGTAGAGGTCAAGGCTACACTTTTAGCAGTTTTGTCAGCCAGTGCATTTCCAAGTGATACTGGATCCTTGGCATTCATATGCGCTGTGCACTTACAGATGGCCAGTCCCCGTGGCAGTTGGACAGCTTGTAAGAGGCTAAGGATTAAATCCTTGTGGGTTATTTCCTTTCCTGAGGCTGTAACCATTCCCCTATTTTTCCATTGCTGTGCAAAGACATGGACCATGGAAAAAGCATACTGACTATCTGTGTAGATAGTAACTGCCTTATCCTTTGAGATGGTGCATGCTCTGGACAAAGCAATCAATTCAGCCGCTTGTGCGGACAGGTTCCTGGGGAGGGGTTTTGCCTCTAATCTCAGTTGTGACTGCATAACCCACTCGTGTAATACCTGCCTCATTCTTACGTGCTGACCCATCTACAAACAGGGTCCAATCTGAATTTGCCAAAGGTTGGTCCTTAAGGTCTGGTCTGGGTAAGACATTAGAGTGTATTAAATCTAAACACACGTGAGGGGCACCATCGTCAGCTGTAGGTAACAGCGTGGCTGGATTAAGAGTGGTACATCGCTCAATGGTCATGTGTGGTTGTGATAGTAACGTTGTCATGCAGGATAAGTGTCTGCTAGGAGAGAGAGAAAGGTAACTTTATCCTGTAGTAGTATTTCCGTGACAGAGTGCGGTACTCGTAAGGTAAGGTCATGAAACAAAACTAGGGTCGCAGACGCTTGCACAGCCTGTGCGGCTGCGACTACTGCCTGTACACAGTGTGGCAATGATCGTGCCGCTGTGTCCAATTTACTAGAATAAAAAGCTAATGGTCTCAACTTATTTCCATAGGTTTGCAACTGAACCGATGTCATAAAGCCCTGCTTACAATCTACTGTCTGAACAAAGGGTTTTGTATAGTCAGGGAAGCTAAGTGTTGCAGATCCTGCTATCAATTGTTTTACCCTAGTAAATGCCTGTATTGCCTTATCCGTCCATTGCAGCGCGTCATGTGCTGCCATGGGAAGTGCGAAAATAAGTTCCGAAAGCGGACTTACTTCCTCTGCATAGTTGTGCCTGGATCAAGGTATCATCTGTGCATTCCTCTTTGGTCAGCAAATCCTTTAAAAGAAAAACAACTTATTTTAGCTTATTTCTTTGCACGCAATGCAGTTTCACATTTTAACCCTTACTATACATGATACAAAGATGTTGAACACAAAGATTCTTACTACAATTCTGCTTCTCTCTATGGATCATCACACTACTATTAATGTTGTCAAATGTTTTCCTCCCCTCCACAAAACCAAAATGATCCATATCTATTGATTTTGGCAACACCTTTGCCATTATTTTGGTTACTATAGGCATAAACACTTTATAATCATAATTTAAAATTGAAATGAGTCTATATGAAGCTAACTCGGATGTGTCTTTACAGTCTTTGGGTAATACAGCCCCTACAGCTTTCTTTCAATATGTTAGTGCTTTCCCTCCTTTTAAAATACTATTAAACTAAATCTTGCACTTTCTTCCCTCCTAATTACCAACATTCTATAGGAATAACATCTGTTCCTGGAGACTTCCTTGCAGATTGATTATACATCACAATTTTTATCTCATCTGCCTCTAATCTTGGCATAAATACGTCTTCCATAATTATATCCATTTGTACTGTTTCTTGGTTTCCATATTCCTCCACTTTATACAAATTTTCATAAAATTTCCAAAATACTAATACTTCTTTAGGATCTCGGATATTTTTTCTAGTAACAGACTCTAAATTTGGCAACAACCCTTTCTACTTTTTGTTGACTTAGTTGTTGTACTAAATATTTTTGTGCTCTGGAGATGTTACCAAAAAATACTTGTTTAACAGCATGCATATTTTCCAAATGCTCTCTTATTTTCTCTTTAGCACTCTACAGTTGTGCCCCTTCTTGTTTTGTGAGATTCCCCTATTCTGTAATATTTTAACCTTTACCATCCTCTTTAAATAATTCCTATTACTTCTTATCCATGTCTTTTCTCTTTTACTTCTACCCTATTTTTAAACTCCATTTTCATTTTGTCCCATTCGCTGACTATCACATCTGAAGAAATTTCTACATTCAATAATAACTCTTGAATAATTTCCACTAAACCATCCTTACAATTCTTCTAATTTTAACAGGTAGGTGGAAAGCACCAATGCCTCATTTTTATTTCATTACCTTACATTTTCATCTATGTTTCTAACACTGCATGATCCGAAGCAGTTATTGGATGGATGTCAAAACTTTCAATCAAATAAACATGGTCCTGTGTAAGATAATTTCTATCCAGTCTTGGAGAATAATATGTAAATTCTGTCCAAGTTCCTGCCACTGAATTCACATCTTCCATACCAAATACTTTCATGAATTTCTTCAGATATCTACCTTTTTTGTTACATTTTCCCTTCTATGTCCCCCAATACATTCTCACTGTGACATCCCCCCTCTGGGCCCCAATCCTCACCACTGACACCAGTGAGGGACGTTCACTTGGAGCAAAGATAGATACACACAGTATTTCCAGATGCAGTTCTCTGCACCAAGCACAACTTCCCTTAACAGCACACAGGGAGCATAATCAGTCCTGGGGCTGGCTTTCCCTCTCTTTCTCCAAGCCCCAAATTAGACTCCCACTGACACAGCTGTAGAGCTGAGTCCTCAGTCAAGTATTCCAAGCCAAGTCCTCCACCAACTTTTCTGTGAAACGAGACTCCTATAATGGCGTAAGAGAAAGAATGACTCTCACGTTAATTATTACATGCATATAAAAACATTCAGCAGATATTACAGCAAAAGAAAGATATTAATTCTCTGTCACTGGAAAACGTCTTTCTGGGGAAAATGATGAAATATTATCATTTGCATATGGCATTATCCATTTTGCATTTTGTTTTACTTCAGTCTTTTTTTATTATTTTTTTTTTTTTTTTAGTTTTATAGGTCTTGGCTAGGGTTAGTTCAAAAATAATTCTTTTGCAAACAGTGAATAAAATCCAGCTAATTGGTGGAAGGGAAATGTATTCTTCATTTAACTACAAGTATTTAGGGGTACATTTAGTTGTAGTGCTGTGTGACTTGCTGATCATTGCCTAAGTATTGCTGATCTCTGTCTGCATTTCATTTTGGAGAGTTACTTATTTAAGGTTTTGTTACTTCCATGTTTTGAACTTTACTGTTACATTGCATTTTGTTTTGCATTAGTTTTTTGTTCTTTTTGGGGTTTTAAGAAGTCTGATCTAGTGTCAGAAAAAAAATATTTTGTAGACACTGAATACAATCCATCTAATTAGTGGGAGGGGTGAGACATATTCCTCATTTAACTACTACCAGTATTTAGTGGCATCTTTAGCTGAAGTGCTGTGTGACTTGGTCTTCTCTGCCTAAGTACTGCTGATCTTTGTCTGCACTAAGTATTGCTGATCTCCGTTTGAATTTGATTTTGAATTAGAGTTATTCATTTAAGGTTTGGTTACTACTATATTTGTCTTTACCCTTATAATGCATTTTGTTTTCTTTAGTTTTAAGAAGTCTTGGCTAGGATCAGTTAGAAAATATTTTACAGACAGTGAATAAAAAACAGTTAAGTAGTGGGAGAAGCTGAGACTTAGCATTCCTCATTTAACAGGGAGGGTGGTCTAATGGTTAAGGTGTTTGCCTTGCAAGCACAAGGTGCAGAGTTTGAGTCTCACAAGGGATAATTGGCTAGGCTTAAAATGTCTTGCAAGGGCAGTTAGCTTAGTACTAATCTGTGAACCTGTGAACTACAAGTACAAGTTTGTCACATTTGATTTTGGATTGGAATTATTCTTTTTAGGTTCGGTCACTTCCATTTTTTATCTTTACCCTTGTATAGCATTATACTTTGTTTTAGTTTTTTTTTGTTCTTTTTGGAATTTTGTGAGATCTTGAGGTCAGTTAAAAAATAATTATTTTGCAGATAGTGGATACAATCCAGCTAATTAGTGGGAGGAGCTGAGAAATATATTTCTTTAACTTCTAGTATTTAGTGGCATCTTTAGTTAGCTGTAGTGCTGTGTGACTTGTTATTTTCTTCCTAAGTATTGCTGATCTCTCACTGCACTAAGGATTGCTGATCTCTGACTGAACTAAGTATTACTGATCTCTGTATTCACTTGATTTTGGTTTGGAGTTATTCACTTAAGGCTTGGTTACTTCAGTTTATTTATCTTCACTCTTAAATTGCATTTGTTTTGTTTTAGTTTTTTTTTTTTGTTCTTTTTGGTGTTTTAAGAGGTCTTGGCTAGGGTCAGGTAGAAAATAATTATTTTGCATGCAGTGAATACAATCCAGCTAATTACTGGGAATAGCTGAGAAATATCATTCTCGTTTAAATACAAGTATTTAGTGGCATCTTTATCTAGCTGTAGTGCCGTGTGACTTGCTGTTCTAGGCCTAAGCATTGCTGATGTTTGCACTATGTATTGCGGATGTCTGCCTGCATTTGATTTTGGATTCTATTCACTTAAAGTTTGGTTACTTCCAATTTTTATCTTTAATCTTATGTTGCATTTTATTTTAAGGTTTTTTTTTTTTTTTTTTTGGAGTTTTATGAGATTTTGGCTAGGGTCAATTAGAAAAGAATTCTTTTGTAAACAGTTACCAAAGTCAAGCTAATTAGTGGGAGGAGCTGAGAAATAGCATTCCTCATTCAACTACAAGTACTTAGTGGCACCTTTATTTAGCTGTAGTTCTATGTGACTTGCTGTTCTCAGCCTAAGTATTGCTGATCTCTGCCTGCATTTTATTTTGAACTGAACTGGAGTTATTCATTTAAGGTTTAGTTGCTTCCATTTTTCATCTTTACTCTTTGATTGGATTTTATTTTAGCTTTTTTTTTGGGGGGGAGTTTTAAGATGTCTTGGCTATGATCAGAAAATAATTATTTTGCAGACAGTGAATAAAATCTAGCCAATCCGTGGGAGAAGCTAAGACAGCTTAGCTGCAGTACTGTTTGGCTTTCTGTTCTCAGCCTAAGCATTGCTGATCTCTGTCTGCATTTGATTTTGGATTAGAGTAATTCATTTTCCATTTGGTTATTTAAATTTTTTATCTTTCCACTTATATTGCATTTTGTTTTATTTTTTTTTTGTTCTTTTTGGAGTTTTAATAGGTCTTGGCTAGAGTTAGTTACATAAGAATTCTTTTGCATTCAGCGAATAAAATCCAGCTAATCAGTGAAGGCAGCTGAGAAACAACATTCCTCATTTAACTACAAGCATTTAGTAGCATCGTTATTTAGCCGTAGTGCTTGTGTGTAACTTGCTGTTTTCTGCCTAATTATTGATGATCTCTGCCTGTAGTAAATATTGCTGATCTCGGCCTCCATTTGTTTTTGGATTGGAGTTATTCATTTAAGGTTTTTTTACCTTTACTCTTTTATTGCATTTGTTTTGATTACTGATGGTCTCTGTCTGTATTAAGTATTGCTGACTTCTGCATGCAATTGATTTTCCTATCCACCTGCCCTACTTCTGTTATGCTTTTAAAGCTGGTGGCTTTTGAGTCCCACCAGTACTATAAATATGACTTTGGACAGTATCCCAGTCACATCTCATCAGCTCATTCTACTGATCTGAGATCAACTGGGAAGCCCCCCTTAGTCTATTAAGCTTGACTTATCTTCGGTTTCCTACATTCCCACTTATTAAAAAATGTTCTTTATTCATATGATTTTACTGTATTTGTGCTTATTTCTGCTTTAATTGGCTTTTTGCTGCACGCTCTTAAAGTGTTCAGTTTTATTTAATCCATTGCATTTATTATTGCTCATTAGTAGCCTGATTTCATTGTAAGTGTTATTTTAAGTCTCTAAGTTCTGATTTAAGCACTTGGGCTCCAAACTAGTTATCTTATATTAGGAAGGTTTGTGGTCTACATTCTTGCGTGGATACCATTTCCAGTGCTTTGGCACTTGCTTTTTCACATTGTTTTTGTCACAGCTACATTAACTATGTGTTTTTGAGTTGCCAAAATTTTTGACCTTTTTTACATTCTTTAGCTAGAATTGCTACTCTCTGCACAGCACAGCCTAGCAGTAATCTGTATAGACATCAATATCTTACAGGATAATTCCCTCTTGTAATCTGTGTACACAGATCTCTCACAATGTAAGTTTCCCTTAAAATACCCTTACTGTCTAGACAGATTTTTTTTAGCTACTAGAGCGTCTAGCTTGTGCATAGCTGAGAGTTGCTCATCAAGTTCCTCGATTCAATGTTTAAATTTCTGCCACTCCTACCTAGTAGATCAGCAGCCATGGATATGCACTTCCCAACTCTCTCTGTGGCCAATCCGATTGAGATGGGTATTCCGAGGTACTGTAGCAATTGCCTCATGTGCACTGACAACCCATTTATTCTTAACAAAACAGATAATGCATGCAAGAGGTGTAAATATATTTTAATGCTGGAGGCAAAACTTTCTCATACAACCAAAACTAATTCTACAGAAATGTGACCCTTGCACCATGTCTACTGGACAGGGTAAAGACCCTATACATAAAACTACTTATGCTGAGGCACTTACAAGTAGCATTCTTAAAACACTAAGACCTTCTGCATAGCACAATCAAAAAAAGTGTCTTCAGCCATCATGTAAACACTTTGTTAAAACAATACCCAAAGCTACAAATAGTAACACTGTATCCAGTGAACACCAGGTCTATATTATTTATTCAACAGCTTAGGTTGTCGAATGCTCAATGATCGACACCTAAGCATCGAAGTTTCAAAATTGCGAACGGCTATATATGCAAATTCTTTCCTCGGGAAAGAATTCGCTTGGCTGTTATCGGGGATTTGCCCTTTCCCCAAAGTAGAGCGATCTCGGAGTTGGTATATTTAGTTAGGGGGGTGAGGGGGGCATAGCCCCCCACATCGGGTGGTGTGGGGGGCAAAGCCCCCCACTATATTTAGGTTGAAAAGTTAATTTTATTTCTGGACGGCCTAGAGAATTCTTTCCCGAGGAAAGAATTCACTTATATGGCTGTTTGCGATATTGAAACTTCGATGCTTAGGTGTCGATCATTAAGCATTCGACAACCTAAGCTGTTGAAGAAATAATATAGACCCTACACACCGATGTCCCTCTCACCAGAATAAGTAGAGAGAGAGTCACAGCTGCCTACCTGGGCTAGGATCCGTCAAGTCACACAGGCACTGAGGTCACTGAACCACAGGTAGCAGTATAACATAGTCCATATGGCTGTTAATGACCTGAGATGTACCTCCCTTGAGTATATGAATCAAGATGTGATCAAGCTCACTGATTATGTGTCTCAGGTAGGTATGAGCCTAGCACTGAGCAGCATACTATCTTCTCCAAGGATGTTGCCATGTTACCAACAGACAATTATTGATTTTAACAATGTTTTAGCTTCTGGTATCAATCCAAGCGGCTACAATATTTGATGGCCTTGGAGGATATGGTTGATAGACAACTCTACTTTGCCAGGGATGGTCTACACTTATCCTCTCTGTGGTTTTGGATACTGGCAAAGACCTTTTCTACTCCCATAGTGCCTTTTTAGGCAATGCCAAACTGATAAACCTCCCTACTTAACTGAACATATGAAGGAATATCTGAAGGTGGTACTGCTTAATGCTAGAAGTCTTTACAAGAAATTCCACTCCCTGCAAGCCTTCCACTCCTTAGAAAGCGTAGATATGTGTAGTAATAGAGGCATGGTTTAAAGCAGAGGTGTAGCTAGGATTTTCAAATTTGTACTCGCAGCTCTCAAACTGCTACCCCCCTCCCCAGCCAAGCTACGGCCATTCTCGTAATTCACGGTTCACTCTTTTAGTGTCGATGAAGAGGCATTTACTGTAATGCCTCTTCAGTAATATAATATAAATTCACTCAAACTCAGTTCCTTGAATTGAAAATTAACCTGAAATGTCAGTTCTTTGAAAAATGCAGCATGGTAGTTGAAGTAGAGAATTTATGCTTTTGTTTTCTGTAACTAAGGTACAGGTTTTAAGCTTGAGTAAATTACTAACCACCTGCTACCCCTAAGTAGGATGTTTCATTCACACACACACACCCCTACCTACCTCTTAGTGCAAGAAATATGGACAAAACCTAAAATAAACAGGGACAGATATTAAATAATGCTCTCGTGATCTTAGAAAGTTGCTAGAACAGGATTTGTGATAGTATGAGAAAGTTGCTAGAATAACAGGATTTGTGCTAGTATGATTTTTTCTAAAGGACATGAAGTCTGAAACTCAAATGTCTGTCATTATTTAGCAACTTCAGCCTTCAATGATTTTCTAGAAAGTCACAAAATTTATGAGGAACAGACAAAATATATGGGGCAAAAATCTGGACATTCTGCAAAATTTGGACAGTTGAGAGGTATGCTACCTACCTACCTAACACACACACACCTCTCAACCTCTTAGAGCAACAAACTCATAAATAAAACTGAGGCAAAGGCCCAAAAATAAGTAATTTTTTTAAAATATTGCTCTTATAAACTTAGAAAAGATAATAGAATAGTAGTAGGTCTTGCATTAGTACAAATTTTCTGAAAGGTATGAAATCTGAAACTCAAATGTCTGCCATTATTTACTAACTTCAGTCTTTAACAATTTGCCACTAATTTGCCAGAAAACTGCAATTTTATGAAAAACGGACCAAAAATGTGATGCAAAAATATAAAATTGCCAGACAATACAGCTGGGAACATGTCAAAGAAGGGACACCATTTTAATATGAGCACAGTTAACTTAGAGCAGCTAACAAAATTAGAGAATCTACATGCATTTCTGAAATAAAAGTAATGTATAACTCTGATCATTACAGTTATTTATAAAAGTAAACCCTCTGTTTTCTTCCAAAATTGCTATTTTGCGGAGAGATTATTAGGGGGAGAGCAACATTTTGAGCCAAAACTGGAGACAGTTGAGAGGTTTGGATATTCCTAATTCTATAAAGCGATTTATTTGCACATACCTCTCAACCTCTTAATGCAGGCAATCTGGACAAGGCCAAATATATTGAGGGAACATACAAACAGTACTAAAAATTGACCTTGTATAAACTTAAGACAGTTGATAGAATATCAGGTCTTGCTTTAGCATGCATTTTTCTGAAGATTATGACGTCTGAAACTTAACATCGGTCATTATTTAGTGACTTCATTCCTAAATGATTTGCCAGAAAAGTTTTATTTTGCATTTTACAGCACGGACACCAATAAATATCTGCTAAACAAAGCAATGCAGTCTCACAATGAAACTAGACTTAGCATTAAAACTTCTCTGCCCTTGAAACTCACATTCATTGAGACAGCATTGAAACCCACATTCAAAGAAAATACATTTTGCCAGTGGCAGATAAAGTAACTTTGGGCTGTTTTCAAATCATAGGCCCCTTGCACATGAAACATACACATGCTCTTTGATACACCTTCCATTATAAAAGTCTACTCATACTTCTACAGTCCACCAGTATCAGTAAATGTGCACAATCTCTGAACTAGTAAAAGCCATCTACATAATTCCACATTAGAGAAATCTGTAACTAATGAAGAGGCTGCTGCTAGCAAACAACTTTATATTTCATGGTTTCATCTACAAATAATGTCCCTGTTGCCCTTGAGGAATAAATTGCCTATGTTGCATTAAAAACAATGATACGCTAGTAATATTGCAATAGGGAATGGATGGCAAACTGATAACAGGTTCATAGTTGCTACTATATATCTTCGCCAAAACGCATCCACCCCCCCCTTACAACACAGTACAGTATCAGCAATGCATCTACCTACTGTGGAAGAAGAACCCACAGCCTTCTGCATCAAAAGCAAGTACACTACCAGATGTGCTATTAACAGTACAAGCAGACTCTGCATAAGCAGCACTAAACTTAAGTTCCCCTGCAGCTCTCAGCTCCTTGTAAAATGTCGACACTCAGCTGTATCTCTGAACTTTGCAGCACAAGAAATCTGGAAAAAGCCAACATTTATTGGGGGGGGGGGACAAAAGCCCAAAAAACAGGGACACATTTTAAACATTTATAACCACAGAAAAAAATGAAGGAAACAGTACTTCACCACAATAGTGAATCCAATCCAGTACTGGATTGGATTCACTATTGTGGTGAAGTACATTTTAAACATTGCTTATATAATTTTGGAAAGTTGCTAGAATAATAAAATGTAAAATGCTGCATTATCACCATGCATGTCTTGAACCCAGAACCATATGCACTATAGTCAGTGCAACATACCACTATGCTAAATCAGCAGTTTGAAAAATAGGAAGACAAACTTAATGGCTATCATTTAGATAGCTCTCAACCTCTTAGCACAAAAAACCTGGACAAACAAAGCCAATAATGAGGGAATACAAGTTCAGTTCTCACTTCACACCTTAGCACAAACAACCTGGACAAACAACAAAAACAATAATGGGAGAAATACAACTTCAGTTCTCAGTTCTCCCCATAGCTCACAACCATTAGAAAAGCAAATCGGAACAAAGTTCAGAAATGGTGGTGGTTAGGGACTTTAGGCTCTTCTTACCCTGAAGCAAAGGTACAGGGTTTGAGCCTGAACACCTATAACCAGCAGATGTATTATGTGGGGGGCATTTACACACACACACATATCCATTTGTGAATGTTTTTGCCTTCCAACTCAGTGTTGCGCTTGCACACACTTACTTCCATCAATTTGTGAATGCTCTTGCTTTCCAACTCATCGTTGCGCTCGCACACACTTACTTCCATCCATTTGTGAATGCTCTTGCCTTCCAACTCAGTGTTGCGCTTGCACACACTTACTTCCATCAATTTGTGAATGCTCTTGCTTTCCAACTCATCGTTGCGCTTGCACACACTTACTTCCATCCATTTGTGAATGCTCTTGCCTTCCAACTCAGCGTTGCGCTCGCACACACTTACTTCCATCCATTTGTGAATGCTCTTGCCTTCCAACTCAGCGTTGCGCTTGCACACACTTACTTCAATTGATTGCCTACCACAGAGTTTGCGCTTGCGCACACACTTACTTCAATTGATTGCCTTCCATTTGTGAACACTCTTGCCTTCCAACTCAGCGCTTGCACACACTTACACTTACTTCAATTGATTGCCTCAATGATAATCCTCTGTTTGTTGCGCTTGCCTCAATGATAATCCTCTGTTCGTTGCGCTTGCATACTTCAATTGATTGCCTTCCATTTGTGAATGCTCTTGCCAGTTCCAACTCAATGATAATCCATTTGCTTGTTTCCCACTCGCAGCCAGCCGGACATGATGTGAGCTCACTTCCGACTGGCTGGTATCCTCCTTAAAGGAGCCACCACCTCCTTAAATGTACGTACGTTTTTTTTTTTTTCAAAAAAGCTACCCCCCCCTTTTAAAAAAGTTGTACTGAAATCAGTACAGTGCGTATGCCTCCCAACGTCCCTGGTTTAAAGTCACACAGAGTAGCCTGGCAGTGCAAGGTTGTAATGCATTTCACACGTTTAGAACAGCTACTGCACAGGAGGGAACTAAAGGTAGAGGAGTCTCAGTCTATATTACAAATAACCTCATAGCTAGACTTGTTAAAGTGTTTGACCCACTACAACTCATACATGTGCAACTTGTCATAAAAAGAGTCAGTACTTACATATTATCGCAACCACATTCGCAGCAACACAACCATCTCAGTTCCAAGCTATTGTGCTGCTGAGAAACTGTTGTCAAAGTCACTTTGGAAGTGTGTCACTGAACTGTCTTCATGACAGTCACTTTCCGGTGAACATATTTTGCTTACAAAGTATATAAGAATGGCGACGTTTATCATTAACTGTCTCATTTCTCACTAGGTATTACCTGTACATCACTACAGGATGCAATATGTACCCTACCCATTTGTGAAGGAAATTTGTTACAAATAACATAAGCAATAGCCTTTCCAAAAGTATAATACAGCTATGAACTCCAGATCAGCCTTAAAGAAAACGGGGTTAACCTTTCACCATTACGATGTCATGCTTACTTGCAAGGTATTTAGACCTGCACATTTATAAAGAAAATGAAAGTAAACGTATCTTTCTTAGCTGTTTTAGTCCTCAACTGAATAGTACTTTGTACCATTCTCGATCTTGAATTAATTCACTTGTGCAGTTTATTATTAAGTCAATCTCCGTTTTCCAGAGTTTGGAAATGCAGTTGTCAAGACACATACTTCTGAAGTACATTTCACAACATTGGTTGGCAGGAGAATGGCTTGGAAATGAGACGTTTCTCCTGCTTCGAAAGTGATTGCGATAATATACTTCTGAAATCCTTCTCCAATTTCTCACCCATTATATGTACCACCTCTGCACACTTGTCAACACACACACACTTCCCAAGTAAGTTGGACAACATAACTAGGCAGGAAAAGTCCTTGGAAATGAATCGCTTCTCCCACTCCAAATGTGATTGCGAAAATACATAAGTACCAAAGAGTCTTGTACCATATGATTGTGACCTATAGGTCCCCCTTTCATGTCCCAGGAAACCTATACTACCTATCTCAATGTACTAGCGTCCCTCACTGTTCAATGCAATATGATCTTCATGAGGGATCTCAACTACCCCACTATAGATTGAGGATCCTACTTCTAATGCACAAGCCCAGTGATTCCTAAACTTTAATACCAACATCCATTCTCCTACCAGGGGTACAAACTTCCTTGACCTTGTACTCACAAACATGGGGGAGCAATGTTCCTCACCCAATGCAATGTCTTTGATCATCAGTTCTGACTTTTCCAAAGCTAACCTCCCTCTATTAAGTGACATCTTGGCTAAATTCTAAGCACCCCACAAACTCAGTAAACACCATAGCGTATACTGAGATATTTACAAAATCTCTGTACAGTCATACTGATAGCTGTATAGAGTGAGCTGTGTCCGCTCATATTAAGAGGACAAACTCAAAAGACAAGCCACCTCGATGGGATCACAATATCAATCAGTTACATAACAAAAGAAAAATATCTTGGCCAAGCATAGGAGGAACAAATCCCAACATACTAAACCCCACCCCCCCCCCGGACCAATCTAAACAGGTAACTCAGAGAGTTAATTAATAATTCAAAGGTTAAATTTAAAGAAAAAATAGCTTCTCAGCAAAGGACAACCACAACGCTTTCTACAGGTGTGTCTGTAACCTCAAGGGAAATATATAACAATATGCAGAACTTATTATAAATGGAATCACCCCACTGAACCAAACCTTTTGGCTGACAGGCTCAGCTCAAATTCCTCCCTCCACTCCCCAAATAGTCCAAAGGAAATATCAGATACCACAATCTCCTCAACCATTACTAGGGAACAGGTCTTCAATGCACTTTCCAAAGCCAAAAACACTGCATTGATGGGTCCTGATAACATTCTGGCATGCTTACTAAATATTACGAAACATGACCTCACTGGCCCACTTGAAACACTTTTCAACTGCAGCCTACAGACAGGTTTTGTGTCCAAGGAAGGGAAGATGGCTACAGTTATTCCTCTGCACAAAGGAGGTCCAACCACTGATCCAGGTAACTACAGACCCATAGTCTGACCGGCCTCATATGGAAGGCCATGGAAAGAATCATCATGGACATGATTACTGAGGTTATAGGTAAACTGCAAATGCTGGACCCATCACAGTTTGGCTTTGTTAAAGGAAGATCATCCCTAATAAATCTGGTGGACTTCTTTGAGAGGCTCACCAAAGCAATGGATGGGAGCAAGACTATGCACACAGCTTACCTTAACCTGGACAAGGCTTTTGATACAATATTCCACTCGGGTATTATAAAATAAAGCACAGTAAATTAGGTATAAACCCTTTATCACCCACTGGCTCAGTGATAGGACCCAGGAGGTCAAAATAGCTGAGGCCACCTACACCAAGAGACCAGTCACTAGCTGAGTCCCCCAAGCTTGGTACTGGGCCCACTGCTTTTTGGCATCTATTTATCTGAAGTGGAAGCAAACTCTGAAGGTTTATGGTTGACTAAGTTTGCAGATGACTGCAAGCTGGGAATGACACTGGTATTCTTCAAGATGGCCTATCACTGACTAACAAATTGTGCCAGAGCCATGGTCTTAAACTCAAAGCTAAGAAATGCATAATTGTACCCTTTGGTAAGTCAACTATCCCAGCTAATTACTATGTTGATAATATGCCACTAAGAGTCGACTCAGTGATCAGGAATCTGGGTATGCACATAGACAGTAGCCTTACCCTTGACTACCACGTGGCCACAGCGTTGAAGAAATCCTTTTATGTTGCACAATGTATAAGTAATGACATCACATCTAGCTCCAAAGAGGTCATTATCCCACAGTATTGTGCCCTTATCAGACCAATCTTAGAGTATAAAGCTCCCTTCAGTATGTACCTGACCAGGTATATGCAGCAAATAGGTGACCTCAGAGGTTCCTTACAAAAGGAACACAATGTGTAGCAAATCTGCCTTACACAGTGCACCTTAAATTCCTTTACCTCTATTCAGTCTTCTATAGATTGCTGATGGGTGATCTTTGCCTAGCTTACAAGGCATCTGCAAATCCCACAATTATGAATCTCCTGCATATTCATAAATCAAACAGTACCAGAAATACAAGGTCTAAGGACCTGAATTTTGTCTGTGACTTAAACAGAACATGCTGGACAGACAGATGTGTGTCCCAAAGACTGCTCCTCCTATGGAACAGGCTTCCCATCCATGTGAAACTGAGTTTGTCTATTACCAAATTTAAGTGCAACCTAGAACAGTGGATGGGGAAAAGGAAATTTACACCGGGCCTGGCACCCATGTCCCTTATGGAAAGTGGTAGCTTAAAAATGTCTGCCCTACATGTCCTATTTGGATACAGGACATCATTATTTTTTCTGGAAAAATTGGCTAGGCTTAGAAAGGCCCCCTGGGTCATTAGCCTAGTTAATAATTTATGGATCTATGAATAAATTCAATATTATTTTTTACAATTCTGTGTATCATTATAGTTATATCTGTATAACTCTATGTAAACTCTGAAACAAATCCCCCCACCCATGTTGATGTAATCCACATCCTGGAATGTATCATGTTGAATAAGTACGTGCTTAGTTTCACCTATATAATTCTGTAACAGAAGTTCACTGACATTGATATAATTTTCATGCCGTAATGTGTATAATAACTCTGTAACTAAAGCTCATTGACATTGATGTAATTCTTGTACTGTAATGTACCACGTCGTAACATGCTGTAAAAATAATTTGTGCTTAAGCACATGGGCTGCGGATAAAAAGTGTCCTAGGACCAGCCCACCCAGTAAACCAAGAATGAGTGAATGTATGAATAAAATGTTACATCAAAAACATGTTGTACTAAACATGCAAATTCAGAAACAGCTTTAAAAACATCTTATAGGGAATTACTAACCAGAAACAGCACCTTTATTCTACTCTATTCCACTCTACCGACGTTGAATAAAGGAGCTGTTTCTGGTAACTAGCATTCTATAACGTTAAAATGTCAAAACTATAGTCAGCGGACACGGGAGACTATTTACAAAATAAAAGGTACTTTTGCTGTAGTAAGCTTTGCTCCACATCCTGGTTTCATTTTGTTTGGTGCTTGCATTCAAGGTTTTTTTTTTTTTTTAGTTTTTCTCTCTTTTTATCTCTCCCTCCTTTTTGAGTTTTTCTCTCTCTCTCTATCTCTCTCTGCTTCTTATAACCACTTTTTCATCCAACTGGACCTTCTTTGCATTGTTGTAATATGATAAATGAAAGTTCAAGTAAAGGGTGTAATTTCATGCACAGCAGAAATGGTGGCAGTACATTTCAGATATACAATGAAGGCCAATGGCCAAAGCAGTACCAAAGTCATGAAGTGATGACTATATTGTACTGCAAATACTGAGCCATGTTTCCGTCTAAAAGTACTTTAGATGAAGTGGAATTAGGTTATGGAGCTGGGCTACAGAGCTGAAGAGTCATACATTGATGGTGTTTCTCACTTTATAGTGGAACAAGAGTAAAAAGAAAATAAGTGCTGCATAGCTATGAAAATCTGTGAAGTTTTAGTAGTGGCATTTAATTGCTCATTGTAGTACCCAATATTTCTATATGATTTGTCATTTTAACTGATTGGAATAATCTTGATAACTGGCAGCTTTCTGGAGCTCTTCTGACAAAAGACTGGTAAGCCAGTAGCAGATAGTACACGCCATGCATAGCACTCAACTGCCCTTGGTTTCACCAAATATCTTTGAGATTTTACCTAATATCTTTGGTTTTCCCCTTATAAAATTTGTGCATGTCTCATAAATAGTGGGGACTGCAGTCACTAAATAATTACAGACATTTTAGTTTTAGACTTCAAATCCTTCAGAAAATGCATGCCAATGCAAAACCTAGCAACTTTCTAAGTACATAAGGCCGATACTTAAATTCTGCCCCTGATCTGGGGTCTTTTTCTCTCATCATATTCTAGCTTTCACCCCAATTTTTCTCTAACAGGTTTAGGGCTTTATGGATCACTGTCTGTTTCATATAGACCTTTTTCATTCTCAGACTAGGAGCATTGTCTTTTTAAGTAACTTGCTCAAAGTTGAAAAGTAGGCAAATGACATCTGAAAGAATTAAACCCTGGACTAGAAGGAAGCATCTCGTTAACAACTCATAGCTTTTAAATCTCTATTGGACTACTTGAGTGATGGCTTTTGTTTTTTCTCCACACTAATATCTCAGCTCATAACAGAATATTTTTATAGTGTACATAATTTTTAAATGTGTGTTTCTGAGTGGTAAGGAAGTCCACAAACCTCCTAGAAGCAGGAGGTGTTCCCCTGGTTACTAGGTGTATAGGTTTTTGCCTGGATACACCTACTTTTCAAGAGCTACTGTCCAGATTTTCAATATCTAGAGTTTGAGAGGTATGACTGGAGATGTTAGTTTGCACTCAGTCTAGCTGCTTCATCTTCTATCCATCGATGATCAACAAAACAGCCTATCGCCATACCAGTATGAGGTAATTTTTATAACATGGAAGGGCTTATGCCCTTTCCCTCCTATTGTGGGAGCTTAGAGTTGGTATGTAAAACTAGCAGGGGGAGTGAAGGGGGTGTATTTCCCCACAGGTTGGTTGTAGAGGTGCTTGCCCCTTACAAAAAAAGAAAGTTATGTAGTTACCATAATGATAGATCAGTGTTGTTTCATCTTTTACTTGTTCAATCTTTGGGTTGTCAGATCCAGTTGAAAACAACCTCTGAGCCTTTTTCTAAAGCTGTGGATCTGAGAATCTGACCCCTCCCTTATCGATAATTCCCTCCTCTTCACTAAAGTACCTCATTGAGTTTGCTGAGTTATCTCTAAACATTATGTCCACCCTATGTCTGAAGAATCTCTAGGTGTCAACGTCTGGGTTCATATTAACACCAACAGCAGGGTACCAAAGGTGAGGTTATCCAATCACCAGAAGATGTCAGTGACAATACTGGAAGGAGGAAGGAGGGAGAGATGTTGAATCAGTTGAAAATCGGACAACATGGATTTATCATAATAGTAAGTACATAATTTTCATATCCAATGTTGTTTATTTTCGTCCAATTCAACATCATTAACAGATTTCCAAGCCGAAGAACACCTAAGTGGCACTAGGGAAGAACAATCTTGAAACAGTGGAACCAAAAGAAGAATGTGATCTGGACTGCTCATCCAACTGGCAATGAGATACAAAAGTAGGGGCTGTGGACCATGTTGTTGCTGCACAAATGTCATAAATAAGAACTCTCTTCATGAATGTCATAGAAGTAGCCTCTGCTCTTGCAGAATGAGCTTTTGATTTTGTATGTAAGCCCAGTTTATTATAAACAAAAGAAATGCATTTTTACAGTAATATAGAAAATGTGACTTTCGATATGCTTTTACCCAATTTTCCTTTAGAAAAGGATACAAATAGTTGATCTGACTTCCTGATATCTTTGGTTTAATGTGAATAGAGTCTGAGCTGTCTATGAATATCCAATGTGTGTAGCATATATTCTCATTATTTTGAGAATCTGGGAAAAACACACTAGCAAATCAATGACTGATTCAAATTTGCTTCAGATGTCACCTTTGGTAGGAAAGAAGAACTAATTTTCAATGCCACTTTAACTTTATGAAAAACCGGATATGGTGGTTTACAAGACAGTGCTTATAATTCAGAAATTCATCTAGCAGATGTAATTACAAAAAAAAAATAGTTTTCCATGGGAGAAATGTTAGGTCTACTGAAGCTGCTAATTTCAAAAGGTGTTTGGGTCAGGGCTTAAGCATAATAGTGATGTGCCTTGTGGGAAATGGGTCTTTGATTGGAGGTCTAAGTAAGAAAGTACTTGAGGAAGGCTTTTGAGATTTTAAGAGCATCTGTGGAAGCATCATTGTACCCTAAGTGAAAATTTGATATATAGGCCATCTGCACCTTCATAGAGGAGAAATTCGACCCTTTCTGAAACAACTCTGATAGAAAATTTAAGATCAAAGGAAAAGATGGAGAGAAAAAAAATCTAACCCCTTTCGACAAGGCCCAAAATAGAAATTGTTTTCCCACTTGCTTTGATATATCTTTTTGGTAGACTGTTTCTGGGAGGCAGAAACAATGTGGACCACCAAAAAGATAGCCTGGCATTTCTGGCTAATGTAGAATCAGAGATACCATGATGTCAACTTCAGGGCTTTTACCTCGAGTTGAGGAAATCTACGTGGATGTCTTAGAAGATCTGACTCTGAATCCAATATCCGAGGAGGATGTATCAAATGAGGCCAAAGGAAGGGGAATCAAACCTGCTGGACCCAAAACAGAGCAATGAGGATCACTCTGGTCTTACACCTTCTGGTTTTCTAAATGAATTTCGTTAATAGTGGTATTGAGGGAAAGGAATAGAGGAGACCCGGGGACCAACTGTAAACTAGAGCATCCCTCAGTTACTGTCCCTGTGGAGGGATCAAGGCAATGTAACAGCTGCATTTGTTGTTTAGGTATGAGGCAAATAGATCATAGCAAGGTTGGTCACAGCAGATGAAAATCTGTATTGCCACTGTCTGACTGAGGGACCACTCATGGGGAAGCAGAATTGACCTGCTCAATTTGTCCGTTAGTACATTTGAAAGCCCTGAGATATGGATTGCAATCAGAAAATGAATGAAATTTGTGAACGTAGGAGTAAATAAGATATTTAACCTAGATAAGAAATTGTTCCTCAAATTATTGGAATTCTTAATAAATATCAATAATAATGCAATGAAAAATAAATCATATTTGTCACAAATTTATAAAATTCTTAAGTTAGATTTCACATATTTAGACAATTCATTTTGGGACTACTCCTCAATAATTAATAATGAAGACTTTCTTGAGGACTACAAGACATTAATATTAAAATTTACAGATAAAACTACATCTTCATTATATTGGAAAATTTTCACTTGGAAATTTTTACATGGAGCATTTGTCACTCCTAACAAAATCACAATTATGTATAAATCAAATAGAATTAAATGCTGGAGATGTGATTCTGAAATAAGAGCTGAATGGATGCATATGATACATGAATGTGAGGTAATATCCCCTTTTTGTTAAGAAATTAATAACTTTATTCAAGCTCTGTGGTCAGACAGATGTAACATTTCTAAATCTTTAGTTTTATTTAATGTTCCAATTCCTGATGTAATTCCAAAAACCCAAGTGCCTCTTCTTTTGTCTGTTCTTGCTATAATCAGAAAATTAATTACTAAATACTGAAAAAATAAAGTTACCCCTCTAATGTTGAATTTATTAGTAGGGCAAAAATTGTTTGCAGTAGTGAACTGTATACTATAAAGATGAGAACTTCTAATATTACACATTCATATAAATCTTGGCTTAAACTTAAATACTTGCTTGAAAAATATTAATTGTTGTTGATGTATAACTTTAACATATTGATCAGTTGTGGATTTATGTAAATAGTTATTTGTTTTATAATTGTTTTGTTTATTTATTGTTTTAAAACCAAATAAAAAAAATTAAAAAAAATTATGGGAAGATATCACCCATCCCACACTCTCACTGCCTCCTGGCCAAGTGGATACGATTGTGTTCCTTCTTGTTTGTTGCTGCACCACACTATTTCCATGTTGCCCATATGAAAGAAGATCACACCCTTGGAGAGATTGTTCTGGAATGCCTACAATGTTAGGAGGGCCACTCTCATCTCCAAGATACTGATGTGAAGTTTGGCCTCTAGGGGTGACCAAACACCTTGAACCACCTACCTTTTGAAATGATCCCTCCCACCCAAGAAGAAAATTGTCCGTGGTTACTGTGGCCTGGAGGGCTGGCAGACAAAATGGCCTTCCTTCTGTTTCTGATGCATAGGTTATTACCATTTGATATGATCCCTGCAAGCTAGTGGTAGATGAATCTTGACATGGACGGGGTGAAAACTTTGCAACCACCGAAGTGAAAGGGTCTACTGCAGTACTCTCATGTGGTATCTTGTCAGGGAAGCTAGTATAACGGTAGAGGCCATCAAACCTAGCAGACAAAAATCACCCTTGCTTGAGGAAGGGGCTGTTGAATGACCTGTGAGACCATTAGGCACAAGAATAGTACTCTGGTGTCTGGAATTTTGGCAATTTAAAGGACCGTCTTCAGGTGACATCCGATAAACTCTATGTGCTGGGTGGGTGACATCTGATCTTTGGACTGAATGACTGTAATCCCCAGTTGTTGTACAAGGTGGAGCAACAGGTTCTGGTGTTGAACTACTAGATATCTGGAAGTTGTGGTAAAGACCCATTTGTTTAGGTATGGGAAGGCTTGGATCCCTTGCAATTGGAGATGAGCTGCTAAGAATACCATAACTATTGTGAACACCTGGGGCCATGGTGAGACCAAATAGCAGTGCTCTGAATTGTACATGTCTGGCTCCCAGGGAGAAGTGGAGAAATCTCCAAGATCACCTCTGTATTGCATGCGATAGTAGGCATTCTGGATATCCATAAAGCATATACAATCATCCTTCCTCAGGAGAAGCAATATGGACTGCACTATGACCATTTGGAACGTTGTCTGTCTTATGAACTAATTGAGATGACTGAGATCCCTGTCTATTTTAGAACTGAAAAGTTCCTGGAATAGACTCCAGATTCGAATTGGTCTCAGGGGATCTTTTAGATGACTCTTCTTTCTAGTGACTCAAAAACCTCTGTTGCTGCAAATTCCAACTGACTAGGTGGAACATTGGGAATATTTATTTCCCTCTTTGGGGGATAAGAAAAGGGAATGGAATAGCCTTTGGTGATTATCCCTAACATCCATGACTCTGCTGTGATATCCTGCCAGGCTTGCGAGTAATAAGCATACGCTCCCCATGACTGCTTCCTGAGTGTGCCAGTCAGGTAAATCCTCAGTAGCACTGGAAGGATTTCTTTGGGACCATGAAAACCCTGGTTATGCAGTTTGCCTCTGCTCCTAGGATGACATCCATTCAAGTTGCCTTCTCCTCTGCCTTAAGGGGGTATGTCTCAAGAGTGCCTTGATGATAACCATGTGCTTTTCTGAACCACATCTTCTTACCACCCCTTTGGTTTCTAGAAAAGGTCTTTGGAGAGTTGGAGAAGTGGATTCCAGACTTGTTCACTCCTAGTAAGTGTCTCTTTAATTTTTAGTCTGAAAAGTGTAGAACCATTGAACAAGGCGTCAACGAATTGATGAAGCAATGAGAGGGTTGGTCCACTGAAACTCCTTCACTAGTTGAATCTGTCTTCCTCAAGGCTTTTTGTACTGGCTCATCTGTGTCTTGGGACTGATGCCCTTAGAGGCCTAAAAGCTCAGTGGGTATGGAAGGACCATGATGTAGTGGCACCTATCCCCAAGAAGACAGATAGGATTTTGGTAGATAGTTGGGAGTTCACTGTCTTTTGAACATCCACTGGTAAGTTACCTACGAGGGACTTGGTAAGAGTTTTGATCAGCTACCTCTGAATTCATGTTATATGGGCAAGATAGTTCATGCAAAATGAGACAGACACATCCAGATACACTGACGCATGGCAATGCCAGTGTCTGCTGAGCTGGCTGTGCCATCAGCTGTGTTGAAAAGGAGATGCACAGACACATTAGACATAGACTGTAGGGTAGATAGTTGGGAGTTCACTGTCTATTGAACATCCACTGGTAAGTTACCTGTGAGGGACTTGGCAAGCTTTTTGATCAGCTACCTCTGAAATCATGTTATATGGGCAAGATAGTTCAGCACTCTAAGTGCAAAACTCACTGAAGCATATGTCTATTTCCTGAACCTATTCAATGCCCCTGACTCCCTGTTAGGGAGTGAACAGAAGAAATCTCCTTGGACAGTTCATTTTTTGTCACTGTCATTACTACTATGGCATCTACTGATGGACCTTTGCTCCAGTGCTTCCGTTTTTTGGGGGATACCAAAATCCTGTCTTCTTGGGGATAGGTGCCACTATATCATGGTCCTTCCATATCCACTGAGCTATTAGGCCTCTAAGGGCATCAGTCCCAGGACACAGATGAGCCAGTACTGGGAAGAACAATGGAGGGGTAGTTGGACCCTTACCTGAATTCCTAAGGGGGACAGTGCCAGGAGAACCCTTACTTAGATTTGTGTCCTTAAGAAGCTCCATATCATTCAGTAAGGCTTCTGGTGGACTGGACAGACTTCAAGGATGATGCCACCAATGAAGGTATGGAGTTCAGTCTCTCTTGCAGGATGGGTGAGTGGAGTAACTTGTTAAGGGGAAATTTTTGGATGAGGAGAGGAATATTAGATCTGAGTAGCTGGTGGATCTGACTTTCTCCGCGTCTTAGGTGCCAAACCTAAAGGATCTGTCAGAGTCGGAGACCTTTTCCTAGACTTTCCTTTCCTCGTATCCTCAGATCTTTCTCCTTCCTTAGACTTTTCTTTTGACTTCTCTCTCTCTCTCTTCTCTTTTTCTTATCCATTCTCTTACCTAGGGAAGCTGAAGCAGATCTATAAGTACTAGATGTTGAAGGCTGGGAAGAAGAAAACCCTGTCTGGGGGGGGGGAGGTAAACCTTTTAAGATTTGTTTTTCTTTGTTACCTTGAATGGCCCTAGCCCCACAAGAGGTTACCAAAAATCAGGTGAGGGCATTCTTAGGGATAGTGGGGTACTATAGAAAGTCTGTTCCCAATTATAGTACAATAGCTGTTCCCCTCACAGACCTAACAAGGAAAAATAGGCCAGATAAGGAAGTGTGGACCCCAACCTGCGAACAGGCATTACAAAAGCTTAAAGGGGCTTTAGGAGGACCCCCATGTTAGCCAGTCCAGATTACAGCAAAGAATTTGTTGTGCAGGTTGATGCTTCAAACCATGGGGTGGGGGCTGTACTCAGTCAGACTTCCTCAGAGGGAGAAGCGTACCCAGTTGTATATCTCAGCCATAGACTCCAAACCAGGGAGGAATGTTATGCAGCTGTAAAAAAATGTCTAGCCATAGTATGGACACTGCTGAAACTTCAGCCTTATCTGTATGGAAGGAAATTCACTGTGGTTATAGACCACCATCCCTTAACATTGCTACATAGAGTCAGCCAGCAAAATGCCAAGTTATTAAGGTGGAGCCTAGGATTGCAGGTATATGACATGACAGTACAGCACTCTAGTGGGGTCAGCAATGCCAATGCAAATGGACTCTTAAGATAGGGCATAGGTTAATGTGTTCCCAAACAGGCCCATTTCTCTCAATCTATGTTTTTCCAGGGTCACTTGAAAAAACAGACTGAGTCTTCAAAGGGGGGAGAGATATGATAATGTGAAGTATTGCCATCTGTGCCAGAGAGAATAGGGAAGTGCATGTATAACATATGCCAGCATAGTTAGCTGGAGTTTTGTAAATAATTTTGAGTCATTTAACTATCACACTGACTTGTACAGATGCTTGTGTTAAAATGTATAAACAGTGTTATTATAACTGATTTAATGTATATGTTTAAACAAAGAATTCTGGAAGGGAAGAGTAGAAGTTTTTTGAAATTGTTCTATAGCTTTCAGATACTGTAACAGATCTCATCAAAGCTCTGAGTGTGTATTGTACCATAGTCAGGTGATCAAATGAGATGTCATTCTATAACCTACACTGAGATGATGGAACTCTCACAGCAGTTTGTTTTGTTTTGTTTTTGGTACCTGATATAAAAGATCTATGACAGTTATCACAGTCAGTTAGTTAGTTCAGTTGTTAGTTGATTTCAGTTTAGTTAGTTAGAAGCTCATTGCCTTGCCTTGTTGAAATAAGCATCTCAGCATCTAATCTTGTCTTGCTATATTAATTTAGTTAGCTAGGGAACAGTTATTCTTTAGACAGTCAGGAAATACAGTGAGATTAGTTAAGTATTGTTTTCTGCATCTATTTGAATCTGTCCAACTGCGTTATTTTTATTTCTCCTGTGACTGAAACTCTGGTGTTTATTGTACTTGGATATTTAGTATTCTCATGTTTTCTATTTTATTATTTATTTTTAAATATTTTTATACCTTTCCTTGTGGCTGGTCTTTTAGAGAATACTTTTCACATCTTGAAAGTGCTTGTGCTTATTCTAGTCATGCCATGGCCACTATGCAAAGCCTTGCTGCTTTGGTTACACTCTACCATTTATATTACTATTGATTTTACTCAGGATAATTGGATATAAGAGTCCGAGAGTGGTTGTCTGGTGGCAGCATGGTTACCTTATATTCTGGACAGAAGGGGTACAGCTAGTAAATCTATACCAACCTTTCACAAGAGTGTGTGTGTGTGTGTGTGTGTGTGTGTGTGTGTGTGTGTGTGTGTGTGTGTGTGTGTGTGTGTGTATGAAAATCAAATTCCCAGGTGTGGAACTGGCACCAGTGCTCCAAAGTGACTCTTGTTTGGGATCTGGAGAGACAGAGAGTCCAGACCTAGGTCTGAAGTGTGTTTCCTGTGTGCTCTTGGGGGAAAGTGTGCTTGATGCAGACAGCTGCATCTGAAAATACTGTGTAAATTCATTCCTGTTTTTAGTGACCATCTCTTACCACTGTCAGTGGTGAGGATTGAGGTTCCTTGATATCTGGCCTGGGATAGAGAGGCCGTCACAACATGTACATAAGTTGTGATGTGCAGGCCACAGTCCCCCAGATAGGGGGTGCAAAGTTCTTGCCTCCCTGCAAAAACATTGTGTTTTTTTTCTTTTCTGCAAAGATTCCATTAACATGTTTTTTGATGGAATGTGTCTCAATGTTGCTGTTCCACCACAGGCACTACACTTGCAATATATATATATATATATATATATATATATATATATATATATATATATATATATATATATATAGTTCCCCTTTAGAATCTCGAATTGCTGAAAGCTTGAAATTCATAAGCTCGAGCCCAGAATCTCGAGTTTTCAGCAACTCGAAATTCTAAAGCGTACCAAAAAGACATTCCAAAAATGTCTTTACAATGTCTTTGCAAGCCCCCCTACACCCCCCACACCCCCTACTTAAATATACCAACTCCAACATCGCACTAAAATGGGGATGAGGGGAAATCTCCTGTTCCACGCTGTATGCATAAGTGCACAATGGGAGAATTTTCATTCCTCCGCTATAGTGCAGTCACGAAGCTGATATATTTAAGCAGGGGGAGTGCAGGGGGACTCGGCCCCCTGCATACATGTAAGTAAACTTGTTGTTTTTTGTTTGGTTCTCTTCCCTTCACAATTTCGAGTTACTGAAAACTCGAGATACTGGGCTCGAGCTTATGAATTTCGTGCTTTCAGTAACTCGATCTTGTGAAGGGGAAAAATATATATATATATATATATATATACATACAAATATACATATATATATATATATATATATATATATATATATATATACATATATATATATATATATATATATATACATATACATACAAATATATATATATATATATATATATATATATATACATATATATATATATATATATATATATATATATATATATACATACAAATATATATATATATATATATATATATATATATATATATATATATATATATATCTATATGATTATGATTATTTTTCAGAACAGAAGCCAATGAGATATATCTCTAACTATGTAAGAGTGCAAGGATTACCATGGTTTGTTCCTGTCCTGCCTGTGCAAGAATGTGAAGAAAACTACTCTGCATTTATAATCCCTTTAAGTTTTGTTTTCAGTAGCCACACTTTGGCTGTTCTGGAAGCTGTATGTTTTGCTAATAAAAAAGACAGTAAGAAGTGATCTTTCTGAGCCAGTCTGAATTGTGTAAAACCTGCAGAAAGAGTTTTATTAGAGACTAAAACTAACTATTTCAAACCAGATTTCTTATGTATCTTTTAAATGACAGTGAATAAATTAAATAACATAAGAGTTCAAACTTTTAGAATAAAATAAGCAACTAAATAACTTATGTCGCCACAGATTTATTCACATTTATGTAAACTTTTCATTACTGGCCATACAGCTTGGCAAGCACACTGTAAAAATGGACACTGCACAGAACGGCATCTAAATCTAAGTGAAGACTGCCTTCGAGTTACATTGTGTTTAATGAATCAAGGCTGTAATTGTAAATATTTGATTCTCTAGTTATTGTACTACATTATTGTTTATAATTGTGGAGCTTTTCTCCCCGGGCCTCCACTGAAAAAGGGCATTAGCTCAGTTGGACTAACCCAGTCAACAAATGTCAAATAAATATATAAATAAATATTTTTGTTATATATGAATTCTGTGCTGAAAAGAGAAGCATTTGCCTTTCTACTTTTCATTTACCCCATAAATAAGTGGGTGCTAAACAATAATAGTTGGTTTCATCCTCTAGTATTTGCTGCACTGATGGAGAATGTAGACAAACAGTTGCTATTTTAACTGTAATTATAGGCTCAAGGGTACTTACTAGGCTATCGATCTTTGAGGATCTTAAGAAGCCTAGCCTTACACTCTCATGGTGATTTTTAGCACTTATGTTTTGCATATCAATAATCCAGAGACAGGCTGAACAATTTTTTTTTAAATGTTTTGCATATCAATAATCCAGAGACAGGCTGAACAAGGATATGTTGAGATATTTACGCTTGCCCTATCCATGACTGCCAATGGTACTAAACTAGGGGTGACTTTATGGTTGCCATACATTCATCCAAATAAGTTTGAGTAGAGTAATAGAAGTACTTTTTTTATGTGGGGTGGAAGATGGTTCCAAAGAAGTGGTATTCTCTGCAATATATACTTATCCCTTCAGCATGGTCTATTATTTTGCAAAAGAGATTGAGATCCCTTGAGCACATGTTTATGACACCATTGGACTTATAATTTGCAACAGGAATGACAGAATAGGTCTGTTGATGTTTTAAACATAGGCACAGCTCACTTTTTAGTAACCTGAATAATACTGAGAAAAGGGACACGGTTCTAAGATGTTCTAAACAGTTTTTACAATTTAGGCTCTTGATTTTTAGTGAGTGTCCAGTTCTGACAAGTGTTTAGATAAGAGAATTCTGAAAGGGGCATTATATTTAGTGACTCTCCTAGTGATAATAACTCTGAAAAAGATACCTATAATACCCAAATAAATGTAATGCTGTTTTACACCCTTGCAAGTTTTAGTTACTGACTGGATGACCTTCCCCAACAGGAGTAAGCTAGCATGTATCAAAGTAGTAGTTAAAAATAAAATCTGTGCTGTGTGAGAAGCTTAATAATAACTCTTGATGTAGCTGGCTTTGTGGAGAGACCTTTTCTTGTGTATACTGAAGATCCAAGCTGAATTCTGGTAGTATAAAAGACTAAGTCATTGTGGACTTAGTAAACTCTAATAAAACGTTAATATTTTCTGCTGTAAAGCTTATAGGGGATTTCTATTCTACCTGTTATTGTGTTTTGTCCTACAACAGTGGTAAGAGTACTGTGTCCTACCCCAGAGCCCATGCTTACAACCTTAAACAATATTTATTATATTACTGGTTGGCCTTTTTTCCTTCAGATAATTAGTTATACTCTTGCTTTTGCTCACTCAGCCAAATTTAGCTTGTTCCACTCCTCTCTGCAAACTTTCCTGCACTTTGTTTGCTGTGCAGCTGTAACTGTATGAGGAAAACTCACCTGTAGATTCATAGTGCTTTGCAGTACTTTACTCCTAAACAGCTCTACAGTGACTGCAGTCTTGAGTAGAACATCACTTGTGCTTCCAAAGCATGTGTTAGACTAATGTGCCTGTTACATAAAATTGTTACCCTGCCAGCATAACAGATAGACACCTACTGCTGCTGTTAGAGCTGTTTCCTGCTATGTTCCCTTCTCATCCCTGATTCCCCAGCCACCCCTCATAGCATTACATTTATAGGACTTGTTGTCAACCAGAACTCCACCCACTTCCCACACCTCCTAAAGGCATGTACATAAATACTGACATCCCCTGGGTGCAAGAATAACACAATTCATAAACCATCAGTCTGCATTTAAGCACTTTAACTTTCTTTTCTCGCTTGTATTTACTAACTAACCACAGTGATCACAACTTACAGCATTCACCTGACTCAGCTATCTTCTACTACCCCTCCTAAATTCATACCCCAATGTTCTAGCTCCTCTTTCTCTGACATATCTCTCTCTATAAAGTTACATACCAGGCTTCTCTTAAATATTACTGCTTCCTGTTTTATCACCATACAACTTACCATTTATCACTCAATCTTGTACACATTTCTCCCACTATGTGCTCCACTTCAAACCATTCAAATCACCCCACTTCACTTCCAGTATATCCAGTATATACAAAAGACACAAAATCTTTACTTCAAATTCAAATTACTAAACCCTTATACCTACCACAACAAAATAAAACTAACTGCTACAGTTAAAGAAAAACAAGTTTACCAAACATATCCATTTTTCTCCCTCTTACCTCTCTGGGGGGATATTCATCCCAACCCCAGCCCTCCTCCCTTCCTGACTCCCCAGTAGCCTCCAAAACTTATCCCAAGCCAAATTCCTGTCCTACTCAACCCACCCATCTCCCTCCAAAAACAGTAAACCACAATCACTAAAACCATCAAAACACAATACACCTATCTCAAACGCACCCAAATGACTTAAATTAATTTCCTTAAATACTTGTAGCATCTACAGTAAAATTTCAGAACTCCATGCTTGGATCTCCCACAGTGCACCAGACATTCTTCCCATAACTGAAGCATGGCTAAAACTCCATACACCTGACTTTAATCACTTCCTGGTTATAATATCATCAGGCCTGAGGGAACTGAAAAATGGGTGGTGGAGTAGCTTTACTATACCCTGACTATCTCAAAATCCTACCCTACAATAAACCTGTTTCCAAATTCTATAACACTGAACTCTTAATCTCCAATCTTAAACTAAATAACCATAAGCAAATGTGTATTATAGTACTCTATATTTCCTCAAGTAATAATGCAGCAACCCTATAAAACATCCTAAACTGGATTTCACATACAGTTTCTAATGAAAACATAATCTTAGGTGAAGTTAATTTTGATTGGCAAATTATCTCCACAAAATATCCATCAACTAGCCTAAATATATATGGATTGGCACAACTCATTTCCTCCCTCACACATTGTAACTATCCCCAAAACACTGACTCAATTCTCAACTGGATATTGATGTCTGATTTCACTAAGTACGTCTCTAATGTCACCCTCTCTAATTCCCTCAGTGATCATCTTCCTGTATATACAAACAGACTTGGTACCCATTATATCAACACTTACTTAGAATTTCTCATAACGTCACTACTTTTAACCCTAATACATTTAACATAATAATAAGCTCCTTTAACTGGTCTATCCTGAAAAACTATTCCACTCGACAAAGCTGTACACAGATTTAACTCACTCTTCCTGAAAACCCTCAACAGTCTGGCTCAAAGCAGGACAAAAAGAATAAAGAATTAGCATACTCCTTGGTTATCCACTCAAAGCAGGCACCTAATGTATAAAAGAGAGAGGGCTTGGAAAGAAAGGTTAAAATACAGATCTCCCCAAAACCTACAACACTTTAAAGAACTATGTAACTGCACTAAAAAACAGATTATCGCAGACAAGAAAATTAGCTTCAGTAACCCCTTACTAAATCATTCTTCCAACCCTAAAAAATTCTGGTATTCTATTAATAATATACTCCATCCTGCAACATCCACCACTCCTAATCCTGCTCCAAATAACAATCCCTCTGAAACAGCTGCTGAATTTAACACACATTTTACAGAAAGCATTAAAGCCCCTACTAAGGATTTTTCTCCCAACAATCCTGACATGCCCTCTCCTCAGATACAAAATGTATCCTATTTCACTCTAAAACCCATCCCAACCTCCTATATCAAATCACTACTTCTTAAACTGAAACCCTGTTCTCCAGTAGAGAATCTCCCAGCAGAATACATCAAGTTGGCTGCCAGTTCCATAGCCTATCCTGTGTTTCTTCTAATTAACATATCTATTAAGGAATCATACATTCCTTCTCTATGTAAAAAAAATCATCATCCCCTTCATAAAGGAGGAACCTCATTTGCTATATCCAATTTCAAACCAATCGCCATATTATCTCCTTTGTCAAAATTCTGGAGAAGTGCTTTCACACGCAACCTCTTCAACATATTCTTCAGGAAAAGCTCTTGACGCCCCACACACAGCATGGTTTTTGGCACACCCATAGCACTACAATGGCCTTATTAACGTTCACAGACATTATTGGCAAAGCCAGAGATGAAGGCACAGTTGTTTCCTCTCTATTCCTTGATTTCTCCAAAGCTTTTGATCTAGTCTCTTACCAAAAACTCCTCTATCAACTGTCTTCCTTCAGGCTATAACAACCCATACTACTATGGTTTAACAACTGCTTAACTGAGAGATACCAGTCTGTTAAATGCTCTGTACTTTTCTCCCTTCCTACCTAGCAATACTAGTGTGCCACAGGGCTCCATTTTTGGCCCTCTACTCTTTAATATATTCACTAACAATTTACATAAATCATCTTAGCAAGCTTCCCTCATGCAATACGTAGATGACTTGAACCTAATGTACTTTTCCAACAATCTAATACATTTTCAGAGAATTACTCAAGAAGCCTTTAACTCTGTTAGAAGTTGGCTACAAGATAATCACCTGCTACTAATTCCCCAAAAAACGAAATTACTTCTCTTTTTTCCAAAATCCCTTTTCCATGAAAAAACAACTCTAAAATGTATTCCTTAAATAATACCATGATTGAAGTTATCCCACATACAAAACTACTTGGCATTACAATCATCAACAATCTTAAATTCGATTTACATATCCACAGCAGCATCAAGAAAACACATCAAAAACTAGGCATCTTACATAGAGTAAAGAAATTCCTTACAGACCCTGCCAAGGTAACTTTAGTTATCACTTAGCTCTTACCCTCTCTCCTATATGGAGCCCCTATCATAACCAACCTACAAGCCTTATTTAGTTCTAAACTTGAATTGTACTATAAAAAATTCTCAGATTTGCTTGTAATAAACCTTACCAGACCCACCACTGTTTAGCATTAAGAACACTTCACTGGTTTGAGCTTCCTCGCCACCTATCTTATACTCATCTCATGTGAACCCATAAAATTATCCATACCCCATCCGCCTGCCCAGCAATTAGACCCCTAGTAGAATACTCTTTTCCAAATCATCCCCTTCAGTGAAATAATAAACAACTGCTTACTATCTGCAAACCACAAAGGGCTGCTGGAGTCAGTCTCTATTACAATACTGTAGTTAGAACTTTGAATAAAATTCATATATCAAGTCAGGTCTGTCATACACCTTTATCTTTCCGAACTATTACTAAAAGACTTTTCCTCTGCCTCCTGGCTTTGTCTCTGCTCCTTACCTGGGGCATAGCTCTCTAACACCCTTCATCACCTTTCTTCTATCTCCCTTTAAAGCACTAATTACTTAATCTGCTACTCCCCTTCTAATATCTCACTTTATTATAAACTACTATAACTACTGCTCATTAGCACACCCAAATTATTATTCCATCACTACTTCTCTGTTAACACTCAAACTTATTTTTTCTAATGCCTCACTCTATTGCATTTCTCAGATTACTCCAACCTATCTTACATACCACTATTTCATCTGTATATCTCACTACAAGGCTTGTAAATGTAATGTTTTTGAATATCAATATACATTTTGTTATACTATTGTGCTATGTATTCACTGAAACTGCATTATAAAGTTCTTAAATATGATAAGTTGGAGCTTTTCTCTTCATGCCTCCGCTGAAAAAAGACACCTATGCACAGTCTGACTTTCCCAGTAAACAAATTTCACTAACTAACTAACTAACTAACTAACTAACTAACTAACTAACTAAATAATAGGGCATTTTACAGATTTCCAGCACAGGAAATGTCATACCTGTAGTAAGGGAATGCATGGAAGGCGTACAACAGATAAAACATCTAAAAGAGATGATCATCTGACAGAGTATAAATCAGAGTTAAGATTTTTACATTAGTACCCAATGTTGAAAAGTTCCTTGTGAAACAGCACAGCCTTTTTGAAGTGACAGAGAAAGTAAGTGAAGTGATATAAAATAAGACAAATGGGAACAAGGAGGCCAAAATAGTTGTACTGTGTAAATGTTCTGAAACAATGTTCAGCCTCCAATGAAGTTTATGTAGCAAATATGTTTGTAGCGGGAATTAAGTTTTACACAGTAGTCCCAGAAGTCAAAATAGGACAGACACTATCAGGATCTCAGAAAGAAGAAGCAAAATAATTTTTGCTCAGGAATAAGGACACAATCCCAGGGTTTCCGGGTAAAAGCTATTTAATTCAGCACAACATAGAAACTATGCCTGGAGAATAAAGTACTCTTCAAACCATACTGAATACCAGAGTCCCAAAGGCAAGCAGCTATTTATGAGATAAAAAATGCTTAAACTTAGGGTTATAAAGGAATTTCAGAGTGAGTGTAACAGTCTCAAGTGTGGTGGGTCTATGATTATTTAGCTTGAGCTGAGCTGAAGAAAAAGAGTTGTTTGAGCTCCAAGTCTACAGAGCTTTCATGCCAACTGAGAAAGGGAGGCTAAAGCCCTGAAAAGGTTGATGCTATGAAGTTAAAAATGTAGATACTCTCCCTGGCAACACAAAGATTCATAAATAAGAGAGATGGAGGGAGAAAGTGGATACTGCAGCAGTGATCTTTTGAACATCTACAATTATGGTAACTACCTACACAACTGTGCTATGTTCATCATTATGATCACTGTTGCAGTAGCCATAGCTATATGTGTAGATTACAACAGCTTAGACTGTCTGGGAGGAGGAAGGATGAGGATCCAGTATCCCTGGAGAATGGTTCAAGTCAAGCCTGTCTTAGACATTAAGAATGAATCTAGTTTATAGCGCTTTGTAAAAGTATGCACAGTGGACTAAGTTGCTGCTTCTAGAATGACCTCATCTAGTCACCTGAATCTAGGTTCTCACAGTGTTCCCCTTAGAAGCTGAGACAGGAAGTTATCACAGATGGCCACAATACACATCCAAATGTTTATGGCAGTGCCTGGGGCCTCCCCTCTTTTCACTCAGCAAATGGACAAAGGCTCTTCCCCAGACCCAGCAACACCAGTGCCATTCACTCTGTGGGGTCCCTTTTAATGGCTTAACAGCTCATTTATATTTCACTTATTTTTCTTAAAGTTAACCTCTGCTGTGCTACTATTCTCTATTAAAACATATACATTTAATTCAGCTACAAAAATACATGTGCATATCTCCTCATTTCAGCAGGGTGCACTGTTGAAGCATTTCAACACAGGCAAAGTTCATAAATACATTTTCAGCGAAGCATCTGTACAAAATCAATTGGATATACAAATGACATACCGTTCTAATACATTTGTACCGTAAGCATCTTATATAAATCAGTTTGATATTCAAAGTACATATCATTCTTTACAAGACTCCAGCTGGTTATGCTGGCACTTGCCCATATCATCACAGGTATTACAAAAGATAATAGCTTGGAACAACCATTTGGAAATAGTCGTCTTTACTACACTCTGTCCTTTTTTTCTTACCTTCAAAAGAAATGAAAAACTGATCACAGTTCCTAAAAAACTATGGGCAGGATTCACAAAGGCTTGCACGGAGTCTAAGAGTAGTGTAAGACTCCATGCAGCCTTCGCGATCCAGGAACAGCCCAAAGTCCGTGTAAGAGACCAGCTAAAACGTCTCTTACATGGAGTGGGCGTGGATAAGCTAATCACCTCACTTGCAGCCGAATAGCATGCAAATGAGGATGAATAGCGATCCAGGAAGCCCAAAACAGCCCGTGTAAGAGCCGTTTTAGCTGCAGAAATGTACTCAGTTGACAACTGAGTACGTTTCTGCAAAAACCACAACGGAGCCATGTCAGCTCCAAATAAAGGGTGCATATGTGTCAGGCAGCATGCCAATGGCCAAATATGTGGCCATTGGCAAGGTAACCTGATGCAAATATATTAAAAATATAATTTTTTTTCGGCGATTGCCGATGTTTAAACCCAGCGCAGCCCCGCGCAAACGGGCTGCGTTGTATAAAACATAAAAACGAAGGTTATAAACCCACAAATGTGGGTTTTATGCAATACATGGAATGTCAATACAGGGACCAGTAGACCAAAACCAACATGGCCACCGTGTAGTGGTTGCTAAGGGGGGAAGCTGAGTCTAAGAGATGTAACTAAGCATTAGTAGGCAATCTGATGCAAATAAGTGTTAGGATACTGAATTCCACTGTCACATAGCAAATGAGCACAGTCTGAGTAGTGTAAGAGTTACAGAAGGGGGAGGAACAGAGTAGGAGATAGGTGACATCACAGGGGGGAATGGTAGAAAGAAATGCAGTTCATTGGAGGTCAGAGTTACATGACAGATGTCAGACAGATATCATGGAAAGAGGTGTGCCACTAGATAAGCATGAGAAAGTCAAGAAATGGAAGGTGTACACTGTTGCCCACACCAAAGTTTCTTGCTGGGCGTGCATGCGCACGTGTGCGCGCCATGAAGCACGAGTAAGGCAGTGTGCGCGCGTGGAAGGCAGACTGAGCATGTGGGAGCATGTTGGGAGATGTATATAAGAATGGCGACCTTTATCATTAACTGTCTCATTTCTCACTAGGTATTACCTGTACATCACTACAGGATGCAATATGTACCCTACCCATTTGTGAAGGAAATTTGTTACAAATAACATAAGCAATAGCCTTTCCAAAAGTATAATACAGCTATGAACTCCAGATCAGCCTTAAAGAAAACGGGGTTAACCTTTCACCATTACGATGTCATGCTTACTTGCAAGGTATTTAGACCTGCACATTTATAAAGAAAATGAAAGTAAACGTATCTTTCTTAGCTGTTTTAGTCCTCAACTGAATAGTACTTTGTACCATTCTCGATCTTGAATTACTTCACTTGTGCAGTTTATTATTAAGTCAATCTCCGTTTTCCAGAGTTTGGAAATGCAGTTGTCAAGACACATACTTCTGAAGTACATTTCACAACATTGGTTGGCAGGAGAATGGCTTGGAAATGAGACGTTTCTCCTGCTTCGAAAGTGATTGCGATAATATACTTCTGAAATCCTTCTCCAATTTCTCACCCATTATATGTACCACCTCTGCACACTTGTCAACACACACACACTTCCCAAGTAAGTTGGACAACATAACTAGGCAGGAAAAGTCCTTGGAAATGAATCGCTTCTCCCGCTCCAAATGTGATTGCGAAAATACATAAGTACCAAAGAGTCTTGTACCATATGATTGTGACCTATAGGTCCCCCTTTCATGTCCCAGGAAACCTATACTACCTATCTCAATGTACTAGCGTCCCTCACTGTTCAATGCAATATGATCTTCATGAGGGATCTCAACTACCCCACTATAGATTGAGGATCCTACACTACTTCTAATGCACAAGCCCAGTGATTCCTAAACTTTAATACCAACATCCATTCTCCTACCAGGGGTACAAACTTCCTTGACCTTGTACTCACAAACATGGGGGAGCAATGTTCCTCACCCAATGCAATGTCTTTGATCATCAGTTCTGACTTTTCCAAAGCTAACCTCTCTCTATTAAGTGACATCTTGGCTAAATTCTAAGCACCCCCAAACTCAGTAAACACCATAGCGTATACTGAGATATTTACAAAATCTCTGTACAGTCATACTGATAGCTGTATAGAGTGAGCTGTGTCCGCTCATATTAAGAGGACAAACTCAAAAGACAAGCCACCTCAATGGGATCACAATATCAATCAGTTACATAACAAAAGAAAAATATCTTGGCCAAGCATAGGAGGAACAAATCCCAACATACTAACCCCCCCCCCGACCAATCTAAACAGGTAACTCAGAGAGTTAATTAATAATTCAAAGGTTAAATTTAAAGAAAAAATAGCTTCTCAGCAAAGGACAACCACAACGCTTTCTACAGGTGTGTCTGTAACCTCAAGGGAAATATATAACAATATGCAGAACTTATTATAAATGGAATCACCCCACTGAACCAAACCTTTTGGCTGACAGGCTCAGCTCAAATTCCTCCCTCCACTCCCCCAAATAGTCCAAAGGAAATATCAGATACCACAATCTCCTCAACCATTACTAGGGAACAGGTCTTCAATGCACTTTCCAAAGCCAAAAACACTGCATTGATGGGTCCTGATAACATTCTGGCATGCTTACTAAATATTACGAAACATGACCTCACTGGCCCACTTGAAACACTTTTCAACTGCAGCCTACAGACAGGTTTTGTGTCCAAGGAAGGGAAGATGGCTACAGTTATTCCTCTGCACAAAGGAGGTCCAACCACTGATCCGGGTAACTACAGACCCATAGTCTGACCGGCCTCATATGGAAGGCCATGGAAAGAATCATCATGGACATGATTACTGAGGTTATAGGTAAACTGCAAATGCTGGACCCATCACAGTTTGGCTTTGTTAAAGGAAGATCATCCCTAATAAATCTGGTGGACTTCTTTGAGAGGCTCACCAAAGCAATGGATGGGAGCAAGACTATGCACACAGCTTACCTTAACCTGGACAAGGCTTTTGATACAATATTCCACTCGGGTATTATAAAATAAAGCACAGTAAATTAGGTATAAACCCTTTATCACCCACTGGCTCAGTGATAGGACCCAGGAGGTCAAAATAGCTGAGGCCACCTACACCAAGAGACCAGTCACTAGCTGAGTCCCCCAAGCTTGGTACTGGGCCCACTGCTTTTTGGCATCTATTTATCTGAAGTGGAAGCAAACTCTGAAGGTTTATGGTTGACTAAGTTTGCAGATGACTGCAAGCTGGGAATGACACTGGTATTCTTCAAGATGGCCTATCACTGACTAACAAATTGTGCCAGAGCCATGGTCTTAAACTCAAAGCTAAGAAATGCATAATTGTACCCTTTGGTAAGTCAACTATCCCAGCTAATTACTATGTTGATAATATGCCACTAAGAGTCGACTCAGTGATCAGGAATCTGGGTATGCACATAGACAGTAGCCTTACCCTTGACTACCACGCATTACAGCGTTGAAGAAATCCTTTTATGTTGCACAATGTATAAGTAATGACATCACATCTAGCTCCAAAGAGGTCATTATCCCACAGTATTGTGCCCTTATCAGACCAATCTTAGAGTATAAAGCTCCCTTCAGTATGTACCTGACCAGGTATATGCAGCAAATAGGTGACCTCAGAGGTTCCTTACAAAAGGAACACAATGTGTAGCAAATCTGCCTTACACAGTGCACCTTAAATTCCTTTACCTCTATTCAGTCTTCTATAGATTACTGATGGGTGATCTTTGCCTAGCTTACAAGGCATCTGCAAATCCCACAATTATGAATCTCCTGCATATTCATAAATCAAACAGTACCAGAAATACAAGGTCTAAGGACCTGAATTTTGTCTGTGACTTAAACAGAACATGCTGGACAGACAGATGTGTGTCCCAAAGACTGCTCCTCCTATGGAACAGGCTTCCCATCCATGTGAAACTGAGTTTGTCTATTACCAAATTTAAGTGCAACCTAGAACAGTGGATGGGGAAAAGGAAATTTACACCGGGCCTGGCACCCATGTCCCTTATGGAAAGTGGTAGCTTAAAAATGTCTGCCCTACATGTCCTATTTGGATACAGGACATCATTATTTTTTCTGGAAAAATTGGCTAGGCTTAGAAAGGCCCCCTGGGTCATTAGCCTAGTTAATAATTTATGGATCTATGAATAAATTCAATATTATTTTTTACAATTCTGTGTATCATTATAGTTATATCTGTATAACTCTATGTAAACTCTGAAACAAATCCACCCACCCATGTTGATGTAATCCACATCCTGGAATGTATCATGTTGAATAAGTACGTGCTTAGTTTCACCTATATAATTCTGTAACAGAAGTTCACTGACATTGATATAATTTTCATGCCGTAATGTGTATAATAACTCTGTAACTAAAGCTCATTGACATTGATGTAATTCTTGTACTGTAATGTACCACGTCGTAACATGCTGTAAAATAATTTGTGCTTAAGCACATGGGCTGCGGATAAAAAGTGTCCTAGGACCAGCCCACCCAGTAAACCAAGAATGAGTGAATGTATGAATAAAATGTTACATCAAAAACATGTTGTACTAAACATGCAAATTCAGAAACAGCTTTAAAAACATCTTATAGGGAATTACTAACCAGAAACAGCACCTTTATTCTACTCTATTCCACTCTACCGACGTTGAATAAAGGAGCTGTTTCTGGTAACTAGCATTCTATAACGTTAAAATGTCAAAACTATAGTCAGCGGACACGGGAGACTATTTACAAAATAAAAGGTACTTTTGCTGTAGTAAGCTTTGCTCCACATCCTGGTTTCATTTTGTTTGGTGCTTGCATTCAAGGTTTTTTTTTTTTTTTAGTTTTTCTCTCTTTTTATCTCTCCCTCCTTTTTGAGTTTTTCTCTCTCTCTCTATCTCTCTCTGCTTCTTATAACCACTTTTTCATCCAACTGGACCTTCTTTGCATTGTTGTAATATGATAAATGAAAGTTCAAGTAAAGGGTGTAATTTCATGCACAGCAGAAATGGTGGCAGTACATTTCCAGATATACAATGAAGGCCAATGGCCAAAGCAGTACCAAAGTCATGAAGTGATGACTATATTGTACTGCAAATACTGAGCCATGTTTCCGTCTAAAAGTACTTTAGATGAAGTGGAATTAGGTTATGGAGCTGGGCTACAGAGCTGAAGAGTCATACATTGATGGTGTTTCTCACTTTATAGTGGAACAAGAGTAAAAAGAAAATAAGTGCTGCATAGCTATGAAAATCTGTGAAGTTTTAGTAGTGGCATTTAATTGCTCATTGTAGTACCCAATATTTCTATATGATTTGTCATTTTAACTGATTGGAATAATCTTGATAACTGGCAGCTTTCTGGAGCTCTTCTGACAAAAGACTGGTAAGCCAGTAGCAGATAGTACACGCCATGCATAGCACTCAACTGCCCTTGGTTTCACCAAATATCTTTGAGATTTTACCTAATATCTTTGGTTTTCCCCTTATAAAATTTGTGCATGTCTCATAAATAGTGGGGACTGCAGTCACTAAATAATTACAGACATTTTAGTTTTAGACTTCAAATCCTTCAGAAAATGCATGCCAATGCAAAACCTAGCAACTTTCTAAGTACATAAGGCCGATACTTAAATTCTGCCCCTGATCTGGGGTCTTTTTCTCTCATCATATTCTAGCTTTCACCCCAATTTTTCTCTAACAGGTTTAGGGCTTTATGGATCACTGTCTGTTTCATATAGACCTTTTTCATTCTCAGACTAGGAGCATTGTCTTTTTAAGTAACTTGCTCAAAGTTGAAAAGTAGGCAAATGACATCTGAAAGAATTAAACCCTGGACTAGAAGGAAGCATCTCGTTAACAACTCATAGCTTTTAAATCTCTATTGGACTACTTGAGTGATGGCTTTTGTTTTTTCTCCACACTAATATCTCAGCTCATAACAGAATATTTTTATAGTGTACATAATTTTTAAATGTGTGTTTCTGAGTGGTAAGGAAGTCCACAAACCTCCTAGAAGCAGGAGGTGTTCCCCTGGTTACTAGGTGTATAGGTTTTTGCCTGGATACACCTACTTTTCAAGAGCTACTGTCCAGATTTTCAATATCTAGAGTTTGAGAGGTATGACTGGAGATGTTAGTTTGCACTCAGTCTAGCTGCTTCATCTTCTATCCATCGATGATCAACAAAACAGCCTATCGCCATACCAGTATGAGGTAATTTTTATAACATGGAAGGGCTTATGCCCTTTCCCTCCTATTGTGGGAGCTTAGAGTTGGTATGTAAAACTAGCAGGGGGAGTGAAGGGGGTGTATTTCCCCACAGGTTGGTTGTAGAGGTGCTTGCCCCTTACAAAAAAAGAAAGTTATGTAGTTACCATAATGATAGATCAGTGTTGTTTCATCTTTTACTTGTTCAATCTTTGGGTTGTCAGATCCAGTTGAAAACAACCTCTGAGCCTTTTCTAAAGCTGTGGATCTGAGAATCTGACCCCTCCCTTATCGATAATTCCCTCCTCTTCACTAAAGTACCTCATTGAGTTTGCTGAGTTATCTCTAAACATTATGTCCACCCTATGTCTGAAGAATCTCTAGGTGTCAACGTCTGGGTTCATATTAACACCAACAGCAGGGTACCAAAGGTGAGGTTATCCAATCACCAGAAGATGTCAGTGACAATACTGGAAGGAGGAAGGAGGGAGAGATGTTGAATCAGTTGAAAATCGGACAACATGGATTTATCATAATAGTAAGTACATAATTTTCATATCCAATGTTGTTTATTTTCGTCCAATTCAACATCATTAACAGATTTCCAAGCCGAAGAACACCTAAGTGGCACTAGGGAAGAACAATCTTGAAACAGTGGAACCAAAAGAAGAATGTGATCTGGACTGCTCATCCAACTGGCAATGAGATACAAAAGTAGGGGCTGTGGACCATGTTGTTGCTGCACAAATGTCATAAATAAGAACTCTCTTCATGAATGTCATAGAAGTAGCCTCTGCTCTTGCAGAATGAGCTTTTGATTTTGTATGTAAGCCCAGTTTATTATAAACAAAAGAAATGCATTTTTACAGTAATATAGAAAATGTGACTTTCGATATGCTTTTACCCAATTTTCCTTTAGAAAAGGATACAAATAGTTGATCTGACTTCCTGATATCTTTGGTTTAATGTGAATAGAGTCTGAGCTGTCTATGAATATCCAATGTGTGTAGCATATATTCTCATTATTTTGAGAATCTGGGAAAAACACACTAGCAAATCAATGACTGATTCAAATTTGCTTCAGATGTCACCTTTGGTAGGAAAGAAGAACTAATTTTCAATGCCACTTTAACTTTATGAAAAACCGGATATGGTGGTTTACAAGACAGTGCTTATAATTCAGAAATTCATCTAGCAGATGTAATTACAAAAAAAAAATAGTTTTCCATGGGAGAAATGTTAGGTCTACTGAAGCTGCTAATTTCAAAAGGTGTTTGGGTCAGGGCTTAAGCATAATAGTGATGTGCCTTGTGGGAAATGGGTCTTTGATTGGAGGTCTAAGTAAGAAAGTACTTGAGGAAGGCTTTTGAGATTTTAAGAGCATCTGTGGAAGCATCATTGTACCCTAAGTGAAAATTTGATATATAGGCCATCTGCACCTTCATAGAGGAGAAATTCGACCCTTTCTGAAACAACTCTGATAGAAAATTTAAGATCAAAGGAAAAGATGGAGAGAAAAAAAATCTAACCCCTTTCGACAAGGCCCAAAATAGAAATTGTTTTCCCACTTGCTTTGATATATCTTTTTGGTAGACTGTTTCTGGGAGGCAGAAACAATGTGGACCACCAAAAGATAGCCTGGCATTTCTGGCTAATGTAGAATCAGAGATACCATGATGTCAACTTCAGGGCTTTTACCTCGAGTTGAGGAAATCTACGTGGATGTCTTAGAAGATCTGACTCTGAATCCAATATCCGAGGAGGATGTATCAAATGAGGCCAAAGGAAGGGGAATCAAACCTGCTGGACCCAAAACAGAGCAATGAGGATCACTCTGGTCTTACACCTTCTGGTTTTCTAAATGAATTTCGTTAATAGTGGTATTGAGGGAAAGGAATAGAGGAGACCCGGGGACCAACTGTAAACTAGAGCATCCCTCAGTTACTGTCCCTGTGGAGGGATCAAGGCAATGTAACAGCTGCATTTGTTGTTTAGGTATGAGGCAAATAGATCATAGCAAGGTTGGTCACAGCAGATGAAAATCTGTATTGCCACTGTCTGACTGAGGGACCACTCATGGGGAAGCAGAATTGACCTGCTCAATTTGTCCGTTAGTACATTTGAAAGCCCTGAGATATGGATTGCAATCAGAAAATGAATGAAATTTGTGAACGTAGGAGTAAATAAGATATTTAACCTAGATAAGAAATTGTTCCTCAAATTATTGGAATTCTTAATAAATATCAATAATAATGCAATGAAAAATAAATCATATTTGTCACAAATTTATAAAATTCTTAAGTTAGATTTCACATATTTAGACAATTCATTTTGGGACTACTCCTCAATAATTAATAATGAAGACTTTCTTGAGGACTACAAGACATTAATATTAAAATTTACAGATAAAACTACATCTTCATTATATTGGAAAATTTTCACTTGGAAATTTTTACATGGAGCATTTGTCACTCCTAACAAAATCACAATTATGTATAAATCAAATAGAATTAAATGCTGGAGATGTGATTCTGAAATAAGAGCTGAATGGATGCATATGATACATGAATGTGAGGTAATATCCCCTTTTTGTTAAGAAATTAATAACTTTATTCAAGCTCTGTGGTCAGACAGATGTAACATTTCTAAATCTTTAGTTTTATTTAATGTTCCAATTCCTGATGTAATTCCAAAAACCCAAGTGCCTCTTCTTTTGTCTGTTCTTGCTATAATCAGAAAATTAATTACTAAATACTGAAAAAGTAAAGTTACCCCCTCTAGTGTTGAATTTATTAGTATGGCAAAAATTGTTTGCAGTAGTGAACTGTATACTATAAAGATGAGAACTTCTAATATTACACATTCATATAAATCTTGGCTTAAACTTAAATACTTGCTTGAAAAATATTAATTGTTGTTGATGTATAACTTTAACATATTGATCAGTTGTGGATTTATGTAAATAGTTATTTGTTTTATAATTGTTTTGTTTATTTATTGTTTTAAAACCAAATAAAAAAAATTAAAAAAAATTATGGGAAGATATCACCCATCCCACACTCTCACTGCCTCCTGGCCAAGTGGATACGATTGTGTTCCTTCTTGTTTGTTGCTGCACCACACTATTTCCATGTTGCCCATATGAAAGAAGATCACACCCTTGGAGAGATTGTTCTGGAATGCCTACAATGTTAGGAGGGCCACTCTCATCTCCAAGATACTGATGTGAAGTTTGGCATCTAGGGTGACCAAACACCTTGAACCACCTACCTTTTGAAATGATCCCTCCCACCCAAGAAGAAAATTGTCCGTGGTTACTGTGGCCTGGAGGGCTGGCAGACAAAATGGCCTTCCTTCTGTTTCTGATGCATAGGTTATTACCATTTGATATGATCCCTGCAAGCTAGTGGTAGATGAATCTTGACATGGACGGGGTGAAAACTTTGCAACCACCAAGTGAAAGGGTCTACTGCAGTACTCTCATGTGGTATCTTGTCAGGAAGCTAGTATAACGGTAGAGGCCATCAAACCTAGCAGACAAAAATCACCCTTGCTTGAGGAAGGGGCTGTTGAATGACCTGTGAGACCATTAGGCACAAGAATAGTACTCTGGTGTCTGGAATTTTGGCAATTTAAAGGACCGTCTTCAGGTGACATCCGATAAACTCTATGTGCTGGGTGGGTGACATCTGATCTTTGGACTGAATGACTGTAATCCCCAGTTGTTGTACAAGGTGGAGCAACAGGTTCTGGTGTTGAACTACTAGATATCTGGAAGTTGTGGTAAAGACCCATTTGTTTAGGTATGGGAAGGCTTGGATCCCTTGCAATTGGAGATGAGCTGCTAAGAATACCATAACTATTGTGAACACCTGGGGCCATGGTGAGACCAAATAGCAGTGCTCTGAATTGTACATGTCTGGCTCCCAGGGAGAAGTGGAGAAATCTCCAAGATCACCTCTGTATTGCATGCGATAGTAGGCATTCTGGATATCCATAAAGCATATACAATCATCCTTCCTCAGGAGAAGCAATATGGACTGCACTATGACCATTTGGAACGTTGTCTGTCTTATGAACTAATTGAGATGACTGAGATCCCTGTCTATTTTAGAACTGAAAAGTTCCTGGAATAGACTCCAGATTCGAATTGGTCTCAGGGGATCTTTTAGATGACTCTTCTTTCTAGTGACTCAAAAACCTCTGTTGCTGCAAATTCCAACTGACTAGGTGGAACATTGGGAATATTTATTTCCCTCTTTGGGGGATAAGAAAAGGGAATGGAATAGCCTTTGGTGATTATCCCTAACATCCATGACTCTGCTGTGATATCCTGCCAGGCTTGCGAGTAATAAGCATACGCTCCCCATGACTGCTTCCTGAGTGTGCCAGTCAGGTAAATCCTCAGTAGCACTGGAAGGATTTCTTTGGGACCATGAAAACCCTGGTTATGCAGTTTGCCTCTGCTCCTAGGATGACATCCATTCAAGTTGCCTTCTCCTCTGCCTTAAGGGGGTATGTCTCAAGAGTGCCTTGATGATAACCATGTGCTTTTCTGAACCACATCTTCTTACCACCCCTTTGGTTTCTAGAAAAGGTCTTTGGAGAGTTGGAGAAGTGGATTCCAGACTTGTTCACTCCTAGTAAGTGTCTCTTTAATTTTTAGTCTGAAAAGTGTAGAACCATTGAACAAGGCGTCAACGAATTGATGAAGCAATGAGAGGGTTGGTCCACTGAAACTCCTTCACTAGTTGAATCTGTCTTCCTCAAGGCTTTTTGTACTGGCTCATCTGTGTCTTGGGACTGATGCCCTTAGAGGCCTAAAAGCTCAGTGGGTATGGAAGGACCATGATGTAGTGGCACCTATCCCCAAGAAGACAGATAGGATTTTGGTAGATAGTTGGGAGTTCACTGTCTTTTGAACATCCACTGGTAAGTTACCTACGAGGGACTTGGTAAGAGTTTTGATCAGCTACCTCTGAAATCATGTTATATGGGCAAGATAGTTCATGCAAAATGAGACAGACACATCCAGATACACTGACGCATGGCAATGCCAGTGTCTGCTGAGCTGGCTGTGCCATCAGCTGTGTTGAAAAGGAGATGCACAGACACATTAGACATAGACTGTAGGGTAGATAGTTGGGAGTTCACTGTCTATTGAACATCCACTGGTAAGTTACCTGTGAGGGACTTGGTAAGCTTTTTGATCAGCTACCTCTGAAATCATGTTATATGGGCAAGATAGTTCAGCACTCTAAGTGCAAAACTCACTGAAGCATATGTCTATTTCCTGAACCTATTCAATGCCCCTGACTCCCTGTTAGGGGGTGAACAGAAGAAATCTCCTTGGACAGTTCATTTTTTGTCACTGTCATTACTACTATGGCATCTACTGATGGACCTTTGCTCCAGTGCTTCCGTTTTTTGGGGGATACCAAAATCCTGTCTTCTTGGGGATAGGTGCCACTATATCATGGTCCTTCCATATCCACTGAGCTATTAGGCCTCTAAGGGCATCAGTCCCAGGACACAGATGAGCCAGTACTGGGAAGAACAATGGAGGGGTAGTTGGACCCTTACCTGAATTCCTAAGGGGGACAGTGCCAGGAGAACCCTTACTTAGATTTGTGTCCTTAAGAAGCTCCATATCATTCAGTAAGGCTTCTGGTGGACTGGACAGACTTCAAGGATGATGCCACCAATGAAGGTATGGAGTTCAGTCTCTCTTGCAGGATGGGTGAGTGGAGTAACTTGTTAAGGGGAAATTTTTGGATGAGGAGAGGAATATTAGATCTGAGTAGCTGGTGGATCTGACTTTCTCCGCGTCTTAGGTGCCAAACCTAAAGGATCTGTCAGAGTCGGAGACCTTTTCCTAGACTTTCCTTTCCTCGTATCCTCAGATCTTTCTCCTTCCTTAGACTTTTCTTTTGACTTCTCTCTCTCTCTCTTCTCTTTTTCTTATCCATTCTCTTACCTAGGGAAGCTGAAGCAGATCTATAAGTACTAGATGTTGAAGGCTGGGAAGAAGAAAACCCTGTCTGGGGGGGAGGTAAACCTTTTAAGATTTGTTTTTCTTTGTTACCTTGAATGGCCCTAGCCCCACAAGAGGTTACCAAAAATCAGGTGAGGGCATTCTTAGGGATAGTGGGGTACTATAGAAAGTCTGTTCCCAATTATAGTACAATAGCTGTTCCCCTCACAGACCTAACAAGGAAAAATAGGCCAGATAAGGAAGTGTGGACCCCAACCTGCGAACAGGCATTACAAAAGCTTAAAGGGGCTTTAGGAGGACCCCCATGTTAGCCAGTCCAGATTACAGCAAAGAATTTGTTGTGCAGGTTGATGCTTCAAACCATGGGGTGGGGGCTGTACTCAGTCAGACTTCCTCAGAGGGAGAAGCGTACCCAGTTGTATATCTCAGCCATAGACTCCAAACCAGGGAGGAATGTTATGCAGCTGTAAAAAAATGTCTAGCCATAGTATGGACACTGCTGAAACTTCAGCCTTATCTGTATGGAAGGAAATTCACTGTGGTTATAGACCACCATCCCTTAACATTGCTAAATAGAGTCAGCCAGCAAAATGCCAAGTTATTAAGGTGGAGCCTAGGATTGCAGGTATATGACATGACAGTACAGCACTCTAGTGGGGTCAGCAATGCCAATGCAAATGGACTCTTAAGATAGGGCATAGGTTAATGTGTTCCCAAACAGGCCCATTTCTCTCAATCTATGTTTTTCCAGGGTCACTTGAAAAACCAGACTGAGTCTTCAAAGGGGGGAGAGATATGATAATGTGAAGTATTGCCATCTGTGCCAGAGAGAATAGGGAAGTGCATGTATAACATATGCCAGCATAGTTAGCTGGAGTTTTGTAAATAATTTTGAGTCATTTAACTATCACACTGACTTGTACAGATGCTTGTGTTAAAATGTATAAACAGTGTTATTATAACTGATTTAATGTATATGTTTAAACAAAGAATTCTGGAAGGGAAGAGTAGAAGTTTTTTGAAATTGTTCTATAGCTTTCAGATACTGTAACAGATCTTATCAAAGCTCTGAGTGTGTATTGTACCATAGTCAGGTGATCAAATGAGATGTCATTCTATAACCTACACTGAGATGATGGAACTCTCACAGCAGTTTGTTTTGTTTTGTGTTTGGTACCTGATATAAAAGATCTATGACAGTTATCACATTCAGTTAGTTAGTTCAGTTGTTAGTTGATTTCAGTTTAGTTAGTTAGAAGCTCACTGCCTTGCCTTGTTGAAATAAGCATCTCAGCATCTAATCTTGTCTTGCTATATTAATTTAGTTAGCTAGGGAACAGTTATTCTTTAGACAGTCAGGAAATACAGTGAGATTAGTTAAGTATTGTTTTCTGCATCTATTTGAATCTGTCCAACTGCGTTATTTTTATTTCTCCTGTGACTGAAACTCTGGTGTTTATTGTACTTGGATATTTAGTATTCTCATGTTTTCTATTTTATTATTTATTTTTAAATATTTTTATACCTTTCCTTGTGGCTGGTCTTTTAGAGAATACTTTTCACATCTTGAAAGTGCTTGTGCTTATTCTAGTCATGCCATGGCCACTATGCAAAGCCTTGCTGCTTTGGTTACACTCTACCATTTATATTACTATTGATTTTACTCAGGATAATTGGATATAAGAGTCCGAGAGTGGTTGTCTGGTGGCAGCATGGTTACCTTATATTCTGGACAGAAGGGGTACAGCTAGTAAATCTATACCAACCTTTCACAAGAGTGTGTGTGTGTGTGTGTGTGTGTGTGTGTGTGTGTGTGTGTGTGTGTGTGTGTATGAAAATCAAATTCCCAGGTGTGGAACTGGCACCAGTGCTCCAAAGTGACTCTTGTTTGGGATCTGGAGAGACAGAGAGTCCAGACCTAGGTCTGAAGTGTGTTTCCTGTGTGCTCTTGGGGGAAAGTGTGCTTGATGCAGACAGCTGCATCTGAAAATACTGTGTAAATTCATTCCTGTTTTTAGTGACCATCTCTTACCACTGTCAGTGGTGAGGATTGAGGTTCCTTGATAACTGGCCTGGGATAGAGAGGCCGTCACAACATGTACATAAGTTGTGATGTGCAGGCCACAGTCCCCCAGATAGGGGGTGCAAGGTTCTTGCCTCCCTGCAAAAACATTGTGTTTTTTTTCTTTTCTGCAAAGATTCCATTAACATGTTTTTTGATGGAATGTGTCTCAATGTTGCTGTTCCACCACAGGCACTACACTTGCAATATATATATATATATATATATATATATATATATATATAGTTCCCCTTTAGAATCTCGAATTGCTGAAAGCTTGAAATTCATAAGCTCGAGCCCAGAATCTCGAGTTTTCAGCAACTCGAAATTCTAAAGCGTACCAAAAAGACATTCCAAAAATGTCTTTACAATGTCTTTGCAAGCCCCCCTACACCCCCCCACACCCCCTACTTAAATATACCAACTCCAACATCGCACTAAAATGGGGATGAGGGGAAATCTCCTGTTCCACGCTGTATGCATAAGTGCACAATGGGAGAATTTTCATTCCTCCGCTATAGTGCAGTCACGAAGCTGATATATTTAAGCAGGGGGGGTGCAGGGGACTCGGCCCCCTGCATACATGTAAGTAAACTTGTTTTTTTTTGTTTGGTTCTCTTCCCTTCACAATTTCGAGTTACTGAAAACTCGAGATACTGGGCTCGAGCTTATGAATTTCGTGCTTTCAGTAACTCGATCTTGTGAAGGGGAAAAATATATATATATATATATATATATATATATATATATATATACATACAAATATACATATATATATATATATATACATATATATATATATATATATATATATATATATATACATATACATACAAATATATATATATAGATATATATATATATATATATATATATATATATATATATATATATATATATATATATATATATATATATATATATATATATATATATATATATATATATATATATATATATATATATATATATATATATATATATATATATATATATATATATATATATATGATTATTTTTCAGAACAGAAGCCAATGAGATATATCTCTAACTATGTAAGAGTGCAAGGATTACCATGGTTTGTTCCTGCCCTGCCTGTGCAAGAATGTGAAGAAAACTACTCTGCATTTATAATCCCTTTAAGTTTTGTTTTCAGTAGCCACACTTTGGCTGTTCTGGAAGCTGTATGTTTTGCTAATAAGAAAAGACAGTAAGAAGTGATCTTTCTGAGCCAATCTGAATTGTGTAAAACCTGCAGAAAGAGTTTTATTAGAGACTAAAACTAACTATTTCAAACCAGATTTCTTATGTATCTTTTAAATGACAGTGAATAAATTAAATAACATAAGAGTTCAAACTTTTAGAATAAAATAAGCAACTAAATAACTTATGTCGCCACAGATTTATTCACATTTATGTAAACTTTTCATTACTGGCCATACAGCTTGGCAAGCACACTGTAAAAATGGACACTGCACAGAACGGCATCTAAATCTAAGTGAAGACTGCCTTCGAGTTACATTGTGTTTAATGAATCAAGGCTGTAATTGTAAATATTTGATTCTCTAGTTATTGTACTACATTATTGTTTATAATTGTGGAGCTTTTCTCCCCGGGCCTCCACTGAAAAAGGGCATTAGCTCAGTTGGACTAACCCAGTCAACAAATGTCAAATAAATATATAAATAAATATTTTTGTTATATATGAATTCTGTGCTGAAAAGAGAAGCATTTGCCTTTCTACTTTTCATTTACCCCATAAATAAGTGGGTGCTAAACAATAATAGTTGGTTTCATCCTCTAGTATTTGCTGCACTGATGGAGAATGTAGACAAACAGTTGCTATTTTAACTGTAATTATAGGCTCAAGGGTACTTACTAGGCTATCGATCTTTGAGGATCTTAAGAAGCCTAACCTTACACTCTCATGGTGATTTTTAGCACTTATGTTTTGCATATCAATAATCCAGAGACAGGCTGAACAATTTTTTTTTAAATGTTTTGCATGTCAATAATCCAGAGACAGGCTGAACAAGGATATGTTGAGATATTTACGCTTGCCCTATCCATGACTGCCAATGGTACTAAACTAGGGGTGACTTTATGGTTGCCATACATTCATCCAAATAAGTTTGAGTAGAGTAATAGAAGTACTTTTTTTATGTGGGGTGGAAGATGGTTCCAAAGAAGTGGTATTCTCTGCAATATATACTTATCCCTTCAGCATGGTCTATTATTTTGCAAAAGAGATTGAGATCCCTTGAGCACATGTTTATGACACCATTGGACTTATAATTTGCAACAGGAATGACAGAATAGGTCTGTTGATGTTTTAAACATAGGCACAGCTCACTTTTTAGTAACCTGAATAATACTGAGAAAAGGGACACGGTTCTAAGATGTTCTGAACAGTTTTTACAATTTAGGCTCTTGATTTTTAGTGAGTGTCCAGTTCTGACAAGTGTTTAGATAAGAGCATTCTGAAAGGGGCATTATATTTAGTGACTCTCCTAGTGATAATAACTCTGAAAAAGATACCTATAATACCCAAATAAATGTAATGCTGTTTTACACCCTTGCAAGTTTTAGTTACTGACTGGATGACCTTCCCCAACAGGAGTAAGCTAGCATGTATCAAAGTAGTAGTTAAAAATAAAATCTGTGCTGTGTGAGAAGCTTAATAATAACTCTTGATGTAGCTGGCTTTGTGGAGAGACCTTTTCTTGTGTATACTGAAGATCCAAGCTGAATTCTGGTAGTATAAAAGACTAAGTCATTGTGGACTTAGTAAACTCTAATAAAACGTTAATATTTTCTGCTGTAAAGCTTATAGGGGATTTCTATTCTACCTGTTATTGTCTTTTGTCCTACAACAGTGGTAAGAGTACTGTGTCCTACCCCAGAGCCCATGCTTACAACCTTAAACAATATTTATTATATTACTGGTTGGCCTTTTTTCCATCAGATAATTAGTTATACTCTTGCTTTTGCTCACTCAGCCAAATTTAGCTTGTTCCACTCCTCTCTGCAAACTTTCCTGCACTTTGTTTGCTGTGCAGCTGTAACTGTATGAGGAAAACTCACCTGTAGATTCATAGTGCTTTGCAGTACTTTACTCCTAAACAGCTCTACAGTGACTGCAGTCTTGAGTAGAACATCACTTGTGCTTCCAAAGCATGTGTTAGACTAATGTGCCTGTTACATAAAATTGTTACCCTGCCAGCATAACAGATAGACACCTACTGCTGCTGTTAGAGCTGTTTCCTGCTATGTTCCCTTCTCATCCCTGATTCCCCAGCCACCCCTCATAGCATTACATTTATAGGACTTGTTGTCAACCAGAACTCCACCCACTTCCCACACCTCCTAAAGGCATGTACATAAATACTGACATCCCCTGGGTGCAAGAATAACACAATTCATAAACCATCAGTCTGCATTTAAGCACTTTAACTTTCTTTTCTCTCTTGTATTTACTAACTAACCACAGTGATCACAACTTACAGCATTCACCTGACTCAGCTATCTTCTACTACCCCTCCTAAATTCATACCCCAATGTTCTAGCTCCTCTTTCTCTGACATATCTCTCTCTATAAAGTTACATACCAGGCTTCTCTTAAATATTACTGCTTCCTGTTTTATCACCATACAACTTACCATTTATCACTCAATCTTGTACACATTTCTCCCACTATGTGCTCCACTTCAAACCATTCAAATCACCCCACTTCACTTCCAGTATATCCAGTATATACAAAAGACACAAAATCTTTACTTCAAATTCAAATTACTAAACCCTTATACCTACCACAACAAAATAAAACTAACTGCTACAGTTAAAGAAAAACAAGTTTACCAAACATATCCATTTTTCTCCCTCTTACCTCTCTGGGGGGATATTCATCCCAACCCCAGCCCTCCTCCCTTCCTGACTCCCCAGTAGCCTCCAAAACTTATCCCAAGCCAAATTCCTGTCCTACTCAACCCACCCATCTCCCTCCAAAAACAGTAAACCACAATCACTAAAACCATCAAAACACAATACACCTATCTCAAACGCACCCAAACGACTTAAATTAATTTCCTTAAATACTTGTAGCATCTACAGTAAAATTTCAGAACTCCATGCTTGGATCTCCCACAGTGCACCAGACATTCTTCCCATAACTGAAGCATGGCTAAAACTCCATACACCTGACTTTAATCACTTCCTGGTTATAATATCATCAGGCCTGAGGGAACTGAAAAATGGGTGGTGGAGTAGCTTTACTATACCCTGACTATCTCAAAATCCTACCCTACAATAAACCTGTTTCCAAATTCTATAACACTGAACTCTTAATCTCCAATCTTAAACTAAATAACCATAAGCAAATGTGTATTATAGTACTCTATATTTCCTCAAGTAATAATGCAGCAACCCTATAAAACATCCTAAACTGGATTTCACATACAGTTTCTAATGAAAACATAATCTTAGGTGAAGTTAATTTTGATTGGCAAATTATCTCCACAAAATATCCATCAACTAGCCTAAATATATATGGATTGGCACAACTCATTTCCTCCCTCACACATTGTAACTATCCCCAAAACACTGACTCAATTCTCAACTGGATATTGATGTCTGATTTCACTAAGTACGTCTCTAATGTCACCCTCTCTAATTCCCTCAGTGATCATCTTCCTGTATATACAAACAGACTTGGTACCCATTATGTCAACACTTACTTAGAATTTCTCATAACGTCACTACTTTTAACCCTAATACATTTAACATAATAATAAGCTCCTTTAACTGGTCTATCCTGAAAAACTATTCCACTCGACAAAGCTGTACACAGATTTAACTCACTCTTCCTGAAAACCCTCAACAGTCTGGCTCAAAGCAGAACAAAAAGAATAAAGAATTAGCATACTCCTTGGTTATCCACTCAAAGCAGGCACCTAATGTATAAAAGAGAGGGCTTGGAAAGAAAGGTTAAAATACAGATCTCCCCAAAACCTACAACACTTTAAAGAACTATGTAACTGCACTAAAAAACAGATTATCGCAGACAAGAAAATTAGCTTCAGTAACCCCTTACTAAATCATTCTTCCAACCCTAAAAATTCTGGTATTCTATTAATAATATACTCCATCCTGCAACATCCACCACTCCTAATCCTGCTCCAAATAACAATCCCTCTGAAACAGCTGCTGAATTTAACACACATTTTACAGAAAGCATTAAAGCCCCTACTAAGGATTTTTCTCCCAACAATCCTGACATGCCCTCTCCTCAGATACAAAATGTATCCTATTTCACTCTAAAACCCATCCCAACCTCCTATATCAAATCACTACTTCTTAAACTGAAACCCTGTTCTCCAGTAGAGAATCTCCCAGCAGAATACATCAAGTTGGCTGCCAGTTCCATAGCCTATCCTGTGTTTCTTCTAATTAACATATCTATTAAGGAATCATACATTCCTTCTCTATGTAAAAAAAATCATCATCCCCTTCATAAAGGAGGAACCTCATTTGCTATATCCAATTTCAAACCAATCGCCATATTATCTCCTTTGTCAAAAATTCTGGAGAAGTGCTTTCACACGCAACCTCTTCAACATATTCTTCAGGAAAAGCTCTTGACGCCCCACACACAGCATGGTTTTTGGCACACCCATAGCACTACAATGGCCTTATTAACGTTCACAGACATTATTGGCAAAGCCAGAGATGAAGGCACAGTTGTTTCCTCTCTATTCCTTGATTTCTCCAAAGCTTTTGATCTAGTCTCTTACCAAAAACTCCTCTATCAACTGTCTTCCTTCAGGCTATAACAACCCATACTACTATGGTTTAACAACTGCTTAACTGAGAGATACCAGTCTGTTAAATGCTCTGTACTTTTCTCCCTTCCTACCTAGCAATACTAGTGTGCCACAGGGCTCAATTTTTGGCCCTCTACTCTTTAATATATTCACTAACAATTTACATAAATCATCTTAGCAAGCTTCCCTCATGCAATACGTAGATGACTTGAACCTAATGTACTTTTCCAACAATCTAATACATTTTCAGAGAATTACTCAAGAAGCCTTTAACTCTGTTAGAAGTTGGCCACAAGATAATCACCTGCTACTAATTCCCCAAAAAACGAAATTACTTCTCTTTTTTCCAAAATCCCTTTTCCATGAAAAAACAACTCTAAAATGTATTCCTTAAATAATACCATGATTGAAGTTATCCCACATACAAAACTACTTGGCATTACAATCATCAACAATCTTAAATTCGATTTACATATCCACAGCAGCATCAAGAAAACACATCAAAAACTAGGCATCTTACATAAAGTAAAGAAATTCCTTACAGACCCTGCCAAGGTAACTTTAGTTATCACTTAGCTCTTACCCTCTCTCCTATATGGAGCCCCTATCATAACCAACCTACAAGCCTTATTTAGTTCTAAACTTGAATTGTACTATAAAAAATTCTCAGATTTGCTTGTAATAAACCTTACCAGACCCACCACTGTTTAGCATTAAGAACACTTCACTGGTTTGAGCTTCCTCGCCACCTATCTTATACTCATCTCATGTGAACCCATAAAATTATCCATACCCCATCCGCCTGCCCAGCAATTAGACCCCTAGTAGAATACTCTTTTCCAAATCATCCCCTTCAGTGAAATAATAAACAACTGCTTACTATCTGCAAACCACAAAAGGGCTGCTGGAGTCAGTCTCTATTACAATACTGTAGTTAGAACTTTGAATAAAATTCATATATCAAGTCAGGTCTGTCATACACCTTTATCTTTCCGAACTATTACTAAAAGACTTTCCCTCTGCCTCCTGGCTTTGTCTCTGCTCCTTACCTGGGGCATAGCTCTCTAACACCCTTCATCACCTTTCTTCTATCTCCCTTTAAAGCACTAATTACTTAATCTGCTACTCCTTCTAATATCTCACTTTATTATAAACTACTATAACTACTGCTCATTAGCACACCCAAATTATTATTCCATCACTACTTCTCTGTTAACACTCAAACTTATTTTTTCTAATGCCTCACTCTATTGCATTTCTCAGATTACTCCAACCTATCTTACACACCACTATTTCATCTGTATATCTCACTACAAGGCTTGTAAATGTAATGTTTTTGAATATCAATATACATTTTGTTATACTATTGTGCTATGTATTCACTGAAACTGCATTATAAAGTTCTTAAATATGATAAGTTGGAGCTTTTCTCTTCATGCCTCCGCTGAAAAAAGACACCTATGCACAGTCTGACTTTCCCAGTAAACAAATTTCACTAACTAACTAACTAACTAACTAACTAACTAACTAACTAACTAACTAACTAAATAATAGGGCATTTTACAGATTTCCAGCACAGGAAATGTCATACCTGTAGTAAGGGAATGCATGGAAGGCGTACAACAGATAAAACATCTAAAAGAGATGATCATCTGACAGAGTATAAATCAGAGTTAAGATTTTTACATTAGCACCCAATGTTGAAAAGTTCCTTGTGAAACAGCACAGCCTTTTTGAAGTGACAGAGAAAGTAAGTGAAGTGATATAAAATAAGACAAATGGGAACAAGGAGGCCAAAATAGTTGTACTGTGTAAATGTTCTGAAACAATGTTCAGCCTCCAATGAAGTTTATGTAGCAAATATGTTTGTAGCGGGAATTAAGTTTTACACAGTAGTCCCAGAAGTCAAAATAGGACAGACACTATCAGGATCTCAGAAAGAAGAAGCAAAATAATTTTTGCTCAGGAATAAGGGCACAATCCCAGGGTTTCCGGGTAAAAGCTATTTAATTTAGCACAACATAGAAACTATGCCTGGAGAATAAAGTACTCTTCAAACCATACTGAATACCAGAGTCCCAAAGGTAAGCAGCTATTGATGAGATAAAAAAATGCTTAAACTTAGGGTTATAAAGGAATTTCAGAGTGAGTGTAACAGTCTCAAGTGTGGTGGGTCTATGATTATTTAGCTTGAGCTGAGCTGAAGAAAAAGAGTTGTTTGAGCTCCAAGTCTACAGAGCTTTCATGCCAACTGAGAAAGGGAGGCTAAAGCCCTGAAAAGGTTGATGCTATGAAGTTAAAAATGTAGATACTCTCCCTGGCAACACAAAGATTCATAAATAAGAGAGATGGAGGGAGAAAGTGGATACTGCAGCAGTGATCTTTTGAACATCTACAATTATGGTAACTACCTACACAACTGTGCTATGTTCATCATTATGATCACTGTTGCAGTAGCCATAGCTATATGTGTAGATTACAACAGCTTAGACTGTCTGGGAGGAGGAAGGATGAGGATCCAGTATCCCTGGAGAATGGTTCAAGTCAAGCCTGTCTTAGACATTAAGAATGAATCTAGTTTATAGCGCTTTGTAAAAGTATGCACAGTGGACTAAGTTGCTGCTTCTAAAATGACCTCATCTAGTCACCTGACTCTAGGTTCTCACAGTGTTCCCCTTAGAAGCCGAGACAGGAAGTTATCACAGATGGCCACAATACACATCCAAATGTTTATGGCAGTGCCTGGGGCCTCCCCTCTTTTCACTCAGCAAATGGACAAAGGCTCTTCCCCAGACCCAGCAACACCAGTGCTATTCACTCTGTGGGGTCCCTTTTAATGGCTTAACAGCTCATTTATATTTCACTTATTTTTCTTAAAGTTAACCTCTGCTGTGCCACTATTCTCTATTAAAACATATACATTTAATTCAGCTACAAAAATACATGTGCATATCTCCTCATTTCAGCAGGGTGCACTGTTGAAGCATTTCAACACAGGCAAAGTTCATAAATACATTTTCAGCGAAGCATCTGTACAAAATCAATTGGATATACAAATGACATACCGTTCTAATACATTTGTACCGTAAGCATCTTATATAAATCAGTTTGATATTCAAAGTACATATCATTCTTTACAAGACTCCAGCTGGTTATGCTGGCACTTGCCCATATCATCACAGGTATTACAAAAGATAATAGCTTGGAACAACCATTTGGAAATAGTCGTCTTTACTACACTCTGTCCTTTTTTTCTTACCTTCAAAAGAAATGAAAAACTGATCACAGTTCCTAAAAAACTATGGGCAGGATTCACAAAGGCTTGCATGGAGTCTAAGAGTAGTGTAAGACTTCGCGATCCAGGAACAGCCCAAAGTCCGTGTAAGAGACCAGCTAAAACGTCTCTTACATGGAGTGGGCGTGGATAAGCTAATCACCTCACTTGCAGCCGAATAGCATGCAAATGAGGATGAATAGCGATCCAGGAAGCCCAAAACAGCCCGTGTAAGAGCCGTTTTAGCTGCAGAAATGTACTCAGTTGACAACTGAGTACGTTTCTGCAAAAACCACAACGGAGCCATGTCAGCTCCAAATAAAGGGTGCATATGTGTCAGGCAGCATGCCAATGGCCAAATATGTGGCCATTGGCAAGGTAACCTGATGCAAATATATTAAAAATATAATTTTTTTTCGGCGATTGCCGATGTTTAAACCCAGCGCAGCCCCGCGCAAACGGGCTGCGTTGTATAAAACATAAAAACGAAGGTTATAAACCCACAAATGTGGGTTTTATGCAATACATGGAATGTCAATACAGGGACCAGCAGACCAAAACCAACATGGCCACCGTGTAGTGGTTGCTAAGGGGGGAAGCTGAGTCTAAGAGATGTAACTAAGCATTAGTAGGCAATCTGATGCAAATAAGTGTTAGGGTACTGAATTCCACTGTCACATAGCAAATGAGCACAGTCTGAGTAGTGTAAGACTTACAGAAGGGGGAGGAACAGAGTAGGAGATAGGTGACATCACAGGGGGGAATGGTAGAAAGAAATGCAGTTCATTGGAGGTCAGAGTTACATGACAGATGTCAGACAGATATCATGGAAAGAGGTGTGCCACTAGATAAGCATGAGAAAGTCAAGAAATGGAAGGTGTACACTGTTGCCTACACCAAAGTTTCTTGCTGGGTGTGCATGCGCACGTGTGCGCGCCATGAAGCACGAGTAAGGCAGTGTGCGCGCGTGGAAGGCAGACTGAGCATGTGGGAGCATGTTGGGAGATGTTTAACACTGTTTACGTGGGTGTGCACGCATTTTAATCCGAATAAGCAGATTCTAAACCGTGTAAGCATGTGTGCGCATGTGTAAGCCACTGTGAGCGTGTTTCTGCTGGTTTGCACATGGCTCCACCCTGAGGAAACAGAGAGGAAAAAGGAAGCAACAGATTTAGTAGGAAGCTAGCAGGGAATACTGCTGGAGCTAGCAGGTGAAAACAATTAGAAGCAGGCAATTACACAGGCAGAATAGTAGCCCAGCCCAGTACTTAAAACTCTGCAAACAGCAGTGCAGGATGTTTCTCTCAAGAGACACTGCAAGACAGGAATAAGTTATTAGAAGTGAAAACTGAAAAAGCTGTACTCAGAGCAGAAATGTTAGGGGCTGCCATAGCTGTCATAATGAGACATAGGTGACTTGCTGAGGGTGGTGACAATGCAGATGGTGCCAGACAACCCACAGTGAGGAGACGGAGAAGAGTGTACAGGCCCAGGGTCACCTACCACGGGTTACATGAGCTGGAGATAGTAGAGCACTATAGAGTGGACAGAGACCTCCTGCAGCAAATAGTGGAGCTGTGCAGGCCACGCCTCACACACAGAACCAACAGAGGGGAACCCATCCCAGTGGAAACCAAGGTATGTGTTGGCCTAAGAATACTAGCAACAGGTACCTTCCAGAGACCAACTGGTGATATGATGGGGATATCACAGGCATCAGCCTCCAGGGTACTGCACCAGTTCCTGGATGCCATGTCAGCACATGTCGGTGATCATGTATATTTCCCCAATGCCCGTGAGGTATTGGCCAGCAATATGCGTCTCTTCCAGCAAATAGCGGAATACCCTGAGGTAGTGGGTGCAATAGACTGCACGCACATACGCATCAAAGCACCAGCCGGTGAGCAGGGTAGGGCATACATCAACCGCAAGGGCTTCCCCTCCATGAACTGCCAGGTCGTGTGTGATGCCCAGGGCATAATAATGAATGTGTGTGCTGGCTGTCCTGGGAGCTACCATGATTCCCACATCTGGCATTTGACGCAGCTGTACCAGACATTTGCCAATTGGGACATCCCGCACGGACACCTAGTGGGGGATGCAGGTTATGCACTGGAGCTGTGGCTGATGACACCCATCAGAAACGCACACACACCTGAACAGGAACGCCATAATGAGGCACACGCACAAACACGTAATGTAATAGAGCGTGTGTTTGGGCTGCTCAAGTCACAGTTCCGCTGTCTGGACACATCTGGTGGAGCCTTGCAGTACACACCAACTACATGTACCCAAATTGTCATGGTATGTGCTATGCTACATAATATGATCTTGCGAAAACAGCTGCAGCAGGACCAGCATAGGGCTGGGCCAAACAGCCCTCCACCATTGCCAAGGCCATCACAGGTAGAGCGTGACTCGGAGGAGGAACAACCTGAGCCTGCCCCAGTAGACAGAAGCAGGCGTGCCCAGTATGCCCTGGCCTTGGCAAAGAGGCAACGCATAGCACATACACTGGCTCAGTAGGAACCCTGGGAATGATACCCCCTCTGACTCACTCAGATAATAACATGGATGCCTACAATGACATGACCTGCTCACAAACATGTACAGGGAAGTGTAATATGCGCATCCGACAGAGGCAGCCCTGCAGCACCACCTGAGGCCATGTGTTAAGTAATGTAACACCATGTACTATATGCACACCTGAGGACCCTGACTAACATCCTACCCTCACCAAGCATCATGCCACAATATGACAATGAGATGATCAAGTGCAATAATTGACTGAAGTATCGCAGTTAGTCAAAGGGGATCTAATGTGTGCCAGTCTGGGATGACATGCTGAGCATGACATGATGCTCCACCTGCTAGGACTGGCGTGCACCTATCAGTGCAGGCCGTATGGATACTGGCAAAGGCTGTTACCCACAGTGTGCCCTGAATAGGTAAGGCTCGAAACACAAACCTATCTCCATAGGTATCAGAAGGGATATGAATAAGATAAGGGATAAGTCGAAACAGCAAGATGCATGCAGTCTAAACTCACCCAGTATGGAGAATGTTGATATCTGTGCTGTAACAGAAAACTGAGTCAAGGCTCACAACAGCACCCTAACACTACCAGGTTACACCTCATACTGTGCTGTACAGCCTCAAAACATGGAACAAGCTACAAAAGGAGGGTGACTAGCAAGAATTATCAAGGATAACCACAACCCCATGTTGGTACCACAACAAGAAGCAGCATGGACTAGTCATGGTCAAGTAACAGTGGCTAAAACTGCCCCCCATTTTATAGCCTGCTACAGACTACTGTCCCAACACCAGGAACTGCACCTGGCCTATGCTTGAATACATGAATATATCAAGTCCTCCAAACCACATTATATTGGGTGACCGAAAATACCCAGACATAGACTGGGAGCATTATACTAGCTCCAACAGTGTAGGACAAAAGTTCATAGAATCCATAAACCAAAAGGCCCAGGAACAACGTACCACTCCCACAAGAGGGGTAAGCATACTGGATGTGATAATCAGCAACATGGGTACTGGATGGCAAGACGAGAAGTGTATTGCTCACTGGTAAAACCAAACCATAGAGTAATCACACTGGATATACAAATCCTGACCACAGTCCCTGGCCAGAAAACCACAGTGGAAAACATGTGTAAAGCAATATTTGCACTCCTCCAAACTGATGTGGAATCCATTAAAGGTCCTGTGCAGGTGCAAAATATGGGCCACACCTCACAACCTGTAATACAGCCATTCCATGAACACTGCCAGGAATGCTTGGATTATGCAATCCTAAATTAAAACAAGACACAATGCCATACACGCAGGCATCTGGCATGGTGGACACCAGCCATAACCAAACCATGCAAGAAAATGAGGAAGCTACTACATGATAGAGCAAACATAAACAATGAAGTAATCACTGATCAGTAGTATGGCAATAAAATATGTCCACACATACAATCCACTAAGGCCAGCCACAACAAGTTGAATCTGTGAATCCTGAGGCAATGTTACACCTGCCCCAAGTACACAGACAACCCCAACTCCACCCAAGAAATACAAATATATGTGAGAGATGCAACCATCTATCCAAACTGGAGGCTGAGCTCCCTCAACTCAGTACTCCCAAAACTAGTCAGGAGGAGAAGGTAACCACACACACCACAAACACAGTCCCACATAGACCTATCACAAATGCAAACCAAACACATAAACACAGAAAAACATTCCCGGAGGCACAAATTACAAACACAGCACACCAACAGAGGCCTCTAAAGCAGACACCCAATCAAACAACCTCCAAACATAGCACATGCAACACATAGTACACAAAGCTGGTGTGCCAAACAGTCACAGGCCAGAAGGAGAAACAACATGCCTGATACAGTAGTAATAGGTGACTCCATAGTCAGACACACTGCTGTCCCGCACACCAGACTGAACAAGGGAAAGGGTACAGTAAGCTGCCTGTAGGCTGCCACAATACGCCACATAACAGAAGTATGCAGGTCACTCCAAAGCAAGTAGAAATATGATGCAGTCATAGTCCATGCTGGTGTGAATGACCTGAGATGTACCTCCCTAGACTACATGAAAAGAGACATAGATGAGGTCTCTGATTATGTAGTCCAGGCCGCTATGACACTCACCATTTGCAGCATCCTACCCTTACCAAGAATAATGCTACAGTACAAACACGGAATGATCAGTCATAGCAAGTGGCACACTTACTGGTGTCATTCCAAGGGGATCCAATGTCTGTCTGCTTGGGATGTCATGCTTGACAAGCCACGCAGCTGTTCTTGGGATGGCTTGCACCTGTTACCCCTGGGCGTCTGGATATTGGATAAGGCCTTTGCCACCTCCATAGAGCCTTTTGTAGGCAAGGCTGAAAAGACTAACCCACCACCCTAGAAAACATAAGTGGAAAGAAACATAAGGGTAATGCTGACCAATGCCAGATGTGTAAACCCCAATATGCATGCTCCCAAGGCCATCCCCAGTATGGAGAACATCGATGTCTGTGCAGTGACAGAAACCTGCTGCAAGCCTCCTGACAGCACACCAGCACTACCAGGCTATACCACATATCATGTGTCATGGCCCCAAAACCTGGAACAAAACATAAAAGGAGGGTGAGTATCCATATTCAGCACAGACACCCATACGTCCAGGTGACTGACAATGCACAAGGCATCGGAGTCCACCCAAGTGCAACTAACTGTAGGCAAGATTGCTGTACAGTCTGTAGCATGCTACAGACCACACTCTCACACACAGGAACTCCACCCAGCCATCCTGAAGACATTGGACAGTATGAATGTCCCACCAAATACCAAACAAGGTACCACAAATTACCACATAGGAGGTAAACCATTATGTATGAAAGGAGTAATCAGGGACCTAGGGACACAAGTGGACAGTAACCTGTTATGTGACACTCACATTGCCAATGTGGCTAGGAAGACTGTCTACATTTGACACCGTATCAGGAAAGGATTCACATCTACGTCAACAGAGGTCATTGTGCCCCTATACTGTTCTCTTATCCCACCCATAATCTAGTACAATGCCTCATATGGGATGTACCTTACCTGACACCTGCAGCAGTTAGAAAGACCTCAAAGGTACCTCACCAAGAGGATAAAGGGTCTCAAATATATGTCATATGATGCCTGGCTGTAGACACCCCAGCTGAATGCAGTCACATACTGCTTACACAGAGGCATTGCATGCCTGTTGTAGAAGGCCATGTCCAACACAGGAGTAATGGACATGCTCCACCCCAGAAAACTCAAAGCCATCGGAGCTGTGAGAGTGAGAGATGTCAACCTCAACAAATAATGAAATAGAATGTGCTGGTGGGACAGATACATAATCCAGAGGCTCCCCACACCCTGGACCAGAATCCCACTCCATGTTAGGCAGAGCCCCTCACTGACACTCTTCAACAGGAATCTTGCCAAGTGGATGGATGATTGTAGAATTACACTGGGGGTCTTCACTGTGTCATGTCCAGACAGAGGCACAGCAAAGCAAATCATAAATGGCCATAATATTCACATAGCAAGGGGTGGCAAAAGCCACACACACTCTGGCTAGGCTAACAAATGCCCTAGGGTGGATAGCCTAGTATGAACCCATGAACCTATGAAGATACAAATTGTACAGGACACTAAGGATAATCCCAAGGCTTTCACAACTGATGGTAGGAAACGTGTTGGGAATTCACAGATATGCTCTGAATCACACAAATATCACAAACACACACACATATTGCCAACATACATCCTGACAGGTGCAGTGCAAACTCGGCCCCAGAATGCAGAATATCTATTCCAGCAGACTGCTGGCCCCCTGACATTGCAGATGCTGAGGTAACAGCCAGCATCTACAAAGCAAAACACACAGCAGCAATGGTATGAGATGGTGTCCTGGGCTGAGTGCAACATGGACTCCAAGATGAATGGAATGCCAAATCACACTACTGCTCAATGTCAGCCTTACCACAGAATATGTACCCAAACAGCAGTGTACAACAGTGGTCCTTCTCAACAAAGGTGTTGCCTGAATGGATACTGAAAACTACTACCCCAGAATCCTGAGAAGCTCGGTCTGCACAGCTATGGAAAGGATCAGCATGTACCACAGACATAAAGATATTGGGGACCTACTGACACCGGACCCTACCCAGTGTGGCTTTCTTAAGTGCAGATCCTGCCCCTAAACATGTTTGACTCAACTGAAACAGTCATTAAGGTCATTGATGAGGGCAATGTGGTCCACACAGCGTAGCTGGACCTTGCAAAGGCTTCTATACAATACCCTACGTGTTCATTATAGATAAGCTCACCAGCTTAAATATAAACCCCTATGTCAGTAGAGGGCTTGCAAACCAGACCAAGGACAGAACAGACATGGTCAGACATGCTGCAGCCATGTCAGACTACAAACCAGATATAACTGGCATCCCACAAGGCTTGGTCCTGGGATCTCCCTCGTCTGGTATATATGCCCCATAGGTACAGGCAAACATGGAAGGACTGTGTCTGAACATGTTTGCAGAGGACTACAAACTGCTCACCATATATGATCCACCAGCTGACACAAGCATCCCACAAAAGGGCCACATAGAAACAGACAACTGGTGCCATAGCCATGTCAGCAAGCTAATTGCAGAAAAGTGTATAGTCAACCCCCGTTGATATACAGTAAGTGCCCACCAATTACCACATAGGTGTTAACCCATTATGTAGTTAACATGTAATGAGAGACCTGGGGACACAAGGTGATAGATATCCTGCATTGGACAAACATGTGCTGTAGTGTTTACAGAAACATACCATATACCCACCTAATCATGAAGGTTGTCAGATCTAGATAAGGGGAGGTCATTGTGGCTCTGCTGTCATCCTTCATCAGCGGTACAATTGACTACAATAGCCCCTGTGGGATGTACCTCAGCAGACACCTCCATCAACCGTAAAGTCCCCAACAGTACCTCACCAGGAGTATCAAAGAGCTTGCACAGATGCCATGTGTTGCCTGTGTTGCTGGTATGAATAAACATGCTGCACCTTGTACAATCTGAATGGCAGTGAGCTATGCACATGAGAGACCTGAACCCCAGCACTGACTTACATAGGACAAGCTGTACTGCATGATCCATAACACAGAAGCCACCCCCACCCATGAGTGAACTCCCAGTACAGGCTACCCATAGAGTCACTTATCAATTTTCCTCAATAGGAATCTTGATGAGTGGATGGGAGATGGTAGCTTTATCCTGGGTATCACTGTCATGTCACAGGTAGACAGAGGCACAGTATACTAACCATGACATATGTCATGGCAAACTCCACTTACAATGTGTGCTGAAGGACAAACACACTCTCCAACTAGCATTAGACATGGACTAGGGCACATCGCTGGTGTTTGCAAATGTACACCTATGTTGTGGAATACACTACCAATGTTGGACAAGCCTGGTTTAAGTAGTTCATATCTGAACAGAATGCAACATGGTCAGATGTACACAACTGGCCCCTAACCAGGCTGTTGTGCTCACTATCGAAATGTAAAGCAGTGATAGCACTAAAGCCCAAGATACTGTCCACCACAGTCAAAGTACTACCAGTACACTATACAGTACTACAGTGTTAGGTCAGTGTGAAAGGATGTTGACAAATGTATGCAAAGTATCCCATGCAAACACTGCAGGCACAGTATAATCCTGTTGTGTTCACACACAAATCAGTTGTACAGTAACTACACAACATGACACACAACACACAACCATAAACGGGTGATATTTGTTGAAGTTCACACTCATCCACACGTGGTGGCCTGCAGAGTTCAACATATGGAATGCTCACACTGGGCATGCTCACACACTTTGATAAATGAGACATATGTCAGACAACATGCCATGGGAAGGCTGAACTGGGCATGCTCACACACTTAGGCCAAATCTCAGTTTAGCAGTTGGACACACATATCTGGTATATTTAAGTGTTATTTCAGGAACCAACCACATTACAGCAGTCTGCCCAGTGCACACAGTTAAATGACTACAGAGACATACGTGATATAGTGGATCCCTCCCATATGCAAACATCTTCCACAGATGCACAAGTTCTTCATACAAACAGGGAATGCTATGGCAATAAAGATGTGTAAACAGTCTATCAGCAACAAATAATGTGCATTTGACAATTAAACATATGGGTGTAGAGGTCAACACTAGGCTGTTTGCCCTAGGGAATGACAGCTTAGCCAGAGTGTGCTTGGCGTCTGCCTTCCCACAGGATGCACATTCCCCTTTCTAAACACCGATGATGTCAGCACCCTATAAGTACAGCAGGAGAAAAGAAACCTCCCAGTAATGCGAATAGCGTGCTCCGCTAATGCGTCCGTCTCAAGTGTCATAACATAGTTAGGTAGGGGTTTGAATCCTGCAAATGCTCAGTGTGTGTGTGTGTGTGTGTGTGTGTGAGTGGGGTTGGTGTGTGTGTAAGTCTGTGGGAGAGAAATGTCCCTTTTGGCAACTGGGAAAACACACTACAGGATGCACATTCCCCTTTCTAAACACCGATGATGTCAGCACTCTATAAGTATAGCAGGAGAAGGGAAACCTCCCAGTAATGCGAATAGCGCGCTCTGCTAATGCGTCCGTCTCAAGTGTCATAACATAGTTAGGTAGGGGTTTGAATCCTGCAAATGGCAAGTGTGTGTGTTTGTCTGAGGGGGATTCTTGTGTGTGAGGAAATGTCACTTTTGGCAACTAGGAGAACAGACTACAGGATGTACATTCCCCTTTCTAAACACCAATGATGTCAGCACTCTATAAGTATAGCAGGAGAAGGGAAACCTCCCAGTAATGCGAATAGCGCGCTCTGCTAATGTGCCTGTCTCAAGTGTCATAACATAGTTAGGTAGGGGTTTGAATCCTGCAAATGGCAAGTGTGTGTGTTTGGCTGAGGGGGGTTAGTGTGTGTGAGGGAAATGTCCCTTTTGGCAACTAGGAGAACAGACTACAGGATGCACATTTCCCTTTCTAAACACTGATGATGTCAGCACCCTATAAGTACAGCAAGAGAAGGGAAACCTCCCAGTAATGCAAATAGCACACTCTGCTAATGCGTCCGTCTCGAGTGTCATAACATAGTCAGATAGGGGTTTGAATCCTGCAAATGGCAAGTGTGTGTTTTTGGCTGAGGGGGGTTAGTGTGTGTGAGGGAAATGTCCCTTTTGGCAACTAGGTGAACAGACTACAGGATGCACATTTCCCTTTCTAAACACCGTTCAGCTGAAAGCCATGGCTCTGGCACAAGTTGTCTGTTTCTATGATGCCCCTTTGGAAGATGCTTGTGTCAGCTGGAGAGTCGATTATGGTGGCCAGTTCGCAGTCATCTGCATATTTGGTCAGCCACAGTCCATCCATGTTGGCCTGTACCTCCAATAAATATATACCAAACAAGAGAGGTCCCAGGACTGTGCCTTGTGGGACACAACTCGTAACTGGTTTGGAGTCTGGCATGGCTCCAGCAATTCTAACCATGTGGGTTCTGTCCTTGAGCCACTGTGCAATCCATCTAGTGACATAGGGGCTTATATTTAAGCCGGTGAGCTTCTCTAGAATGCCCAAGCGGGGTATTGTTGTAAAGGCTTTTGCGAGGCCCAGGTAGGCTGTGTGAACCACCTTCCCCTCGTCAATGGCCTTGGTGACTGTTTCAAAGAAATCAACCAGGTTAAACCTGGTAGTGCTGGTGTGCTCTCAGTAGCCCTGAACCAGGCATCTGTTACTGCACAGATATCGATGTTCTCCATGCCAAGGAGAGTTTAGGGTGCATGCATCTGGAGGTTTAGACTTCTGGCGTTGGGTAGCATTACTCTTAGTTTCTTATCCCTTGTGATACCTATGAAGGTGGGTTTGTCATTTGAGCCTTGCCTAACATAGGCACTATGGGGGTAGCAAGAGCCTTTGCCAATATCTGAAAGCCCAGGGGTGACAGGTGCAGGCCATCCCAAGCGAAGCAGGTAGTTCAACAGAAGATGAATATGTGAAGGTGTAGTGCCTGTGATTAGTTAGCAGTAGCATATATGACTGCTCACGTGGACACATGCCAGGTAAGTCATATGCACTGTGTCACAGGCAATGTACATGTGAACAGGACAAACAGTGACATCCTGTCAAGTGGGACATGGACATACATATAGTAAGCTATGCAGATGGCACTAGGAGTCCACAGAAGCTCTATAACTATGCCTTGCAGGTGTGATCAGTATTCCAGGGTAATTGCAAGCAAACATGCATGCAAACAAAGCTACAGTAAACAGGGCTGCATGTAGTCCATTGTACAACAAACAAGCTGTACCACTTCCAGTAGGTAACACTGCAAATATGCAGGCACTATGCACATGTACATGGAAATACACGGGTCAGATGGCTAGGGTCCAGTCTCAGCGCACACAAGTGTACAGACCATGTACTGTCAGGATGTACAATAACTGGATGGAAACCCATGTGCTCATACCTGCAGTAATACACATGTTAAATAACAGACACTGAGCCTTCACTCAGTGGTTCCATACTTAGTAGGATGTATGCTACCTGGTCTGCCACCACAGTATCCCTGACATATATGGGGACTCTCCCTCCTGTGACAGTTAGTTTTGTGTGTTGGGGCTGTCTAGCATGGTATGAGATGTGAGCATGCAGTGCTAGGGTGCTCCTGTGTGTCCTGTACCAGTTGTGTAGTACTGCACACATATCAACATCCTCAAACATCTGCATTGCAGAGTCCAGTGTGGGCAACATGCCACTTGCAATTTACATGTCCATCATTGCGTATTACTACATTCATTACCTTATCCCCTGTGCTACCTATGTATGTAGCCTTCTGTTGACATCATTACCACCAGTATGCCAACATATGCAGATGATACACTATGGTACTTACCATGGGTGTAGACAACAGTACATGACAATCACACACTTACTGCATCAGGCATGCTGTGATATACCCACAATTAATTCAGCACACAGTACTGTTAACAACATGATACTATTACTACACATCTATGTGGTCACCCTGTGCATCAGCAACATGTTAACCTGTACCTGCACAGTTACAGATTGCAGGAGGTGGCACAGTTTCATCATATGCACAGGGTGTGAAGTTGGTATGCCTGAGTCAGCCACCGATACCACTGATTGACATGTATGTGTATGTGTGTTGGTGAGGGACAGCAGTAGAAGGTGGGGCAATGTTGATGCAGTGTGTGTGTGTATGCGGTAGCCCTAGGTGTTGTCAATTTGCATGTGTGTATGGATGCACACAGTTCCACCTCATGGCTGCCATATACTGGTGTTTGTGGACAGCCACAGACTGTACCTGCCAGGTCATACAGATCAGTGTCTCTGGCCATGGACACGGTACCTGTTCCTTGCAGGGGTGCTACGGACCGTACCCGGTACCAACCCAGACTGGGTACTGTCATCAGAAGCAGGTGTTCATTGACTGGACACAGATCCCTGTCGGGCCTGGCCAGAGCCACGTGCAAGTGGTCTCCTGGGGCGGTCTGATGACAGCACAGACCCAGCATTGCTGGGGCTGCTGCTGGCACTACGGGGGCGGCCGCGGCCCTGTTGTCAACCGCGATGACTGCAAGCTGCTGCTGTTGCTGGCATATGGCCACGTCGATGCCTCAACCGCCCACCATCGCCCTGGCTCATGGACATGTAGTTGTGGAACCGGTCTAATATGTCCCCACAACGTCTGTCTATGACATCGGTGAAATCACGGATGGCAGCCGCAATGTCACGCATACTGTCCGTTATGGCTGTGCGACATGCTGTCAGCTCCCTCAGACCCTGTCTGGTGTACCGTTCCATACGTGACTGTGCCTGCATCACAGCCCAAAACATAGCTGAGGTTGTAAGACCTCTGTGGGCACGTCTGACAGGGGCAGTACACCCACGGATGCTCCCACGAGAACCCCTGGATATCTGTCTGTGTGGTACCATCTCTGGGCCATGCCCATGGCTGCTGTGTGGGGAGGCATGTGCCACAGATACCACATTACCCTGGTCAATGCCCACTGTATGCTGTCCATCACCTAGGGACATTGGTGACAAAGGGTGTATTGGCAGGATAACTGTGCACATTGATGGGGTCGACAGCTGTGTACTGTCAATCGGCTGACCAATGGCAGACCCTGGCATACCTTCCTGTGCCATTACACAGATGTCATCATTATCAGTACCCACGGCACCTGATTCAGGTTCCCTGCTACATGACACCAGAGCAGCACCAGAACCTGTGGGAGGGAAACAGGAAACACAGTTTACAATGTCTACACATTACCAGTGATGCACACATGCACACATGCACAGGTGCACACATGCACAGGTGCACACATGCACAGGTGCACACATGCACACATGCACAGGTGCACACATGCACACATGCACAGGTGCACACATGCACACATGCACAGGTGCATACATGCACACATACACACATGCACAGGTGCACACATGCACACAGTTTCACACAATTGTACAGTACTCAGTATGCGTGATATCAACACACAGACACAGACACACCTACATGCATACAAAGAGCACTTCTAAGTGAGCCAAATAGTACTATTACTATCAAGGCTATTACAGGAATTGTTAATACACACTCACCAGCATGGATAGGCTGCATTGCTATTATATCAGAGGGACCTGCAGACGTGAAGAAACTAATGTCAGTGGGCACAACTGTGCCATTGTTACTGAGTATGATACAGGTCAGTAGTACAACAGTCGCCTTTCACAGGTCAGCTGCTAATATTGAGGATATCACACTTGCACATTAAATACTATGGTGACAGCTACAAACCAAGGACACACCTCACACATGCATTAACTACCAGTGTACACAACAGTCAACTATACATATGGCATATTACCTGCATGTTCACTGTCTTGCTGCTGCGTGGCTCCAGCCACCATCATAATGCATGTCTGCTGCTGTTGTTGTTGCTGGCGGACTGGAGCCACTACACTAATGAGTAATCCCTCCAGTCTGGTGAGTGGGGGATGTGTAGCCACCCCACCACCTGTGGCGACCTGTTGCCTGTGGATATCCGACGCACGCTGATGGACATGTCTGATTAAATCACTCCAGTGATGTCGTACCTGCTCATATGTCCTATTATGCGTGCCTATGTCATTTACCCGACGGACAAGGTCTGGCCACAGTGCAGCCCTCTCCTGCTGATTCTGGCTGGTGCGGGAAAAGAGTATTGCATAATCCCGCACCAGGCTCTGGTGTATCTCCTCATCCTCAGCTGTGGAGTAAGTGGGATTCCGCTGGTGGGCCATGTACCTGAGAAAGAAAATAACCTGATATCAGCAATATATGTCAGCAGAATTTGGCACACATACTACACATGCTACTCGACTGTTATGATACAACATATCTCACATATATAGCATCTGTCTGTCTATTGGTGGATACACATGTAAATGGCCAGGTATCAGTGCTCAGCCAGCAACTGTGCAACAGTACCTGGCACACTCCATACGACATACTACCAAACCCCAGCAGTCAGAACACTGATTCAGGTCAAGAGCACCTCCTCACTCTGGGGGTTTGTATCTAGGTACTGTATGGCTTACATCATCAACTACTGTGAGCTGACCACACACTGATTGCCCTGGATATACATATCCCACCTCCACCACCAGCACAAACGACTATAGTGAATAACATTACAGATGCAAACTTTACACTTTGTGACAGTGACATGGTATCCTTTCAGCCCACTGGGCCAGTGGCAGATGCAACCCACAATGCTGACCCCTACACAATTGCTTTCTACAGACATCTCTGAGAATGCATGGATCATGCAATCCCATATATGACCAAGACACTCTCCACAAAGGGACAGCATCCTGTCTGGTGGACCCCAGCCAAAGACAGATTGTATTACAGAAGATGGAAGCTACTGCAAGACAGAGCATAATTCCATAAAGGGAGGGCATGTCTGAGCAGCACTAGTAAGGATCTATTTTCCATCATACAAACATCCATGGGCAACTTTGAGAGGGAAATCAAGAAGGACACTACAGATAACCAGAAGGCCTTCTTCAGTTATGTTAGCAACCTGGTCAGGATCCATCCTCTATGCCCATAGTTAGTACACAACAACAAATATTTCACTGACACCACAGATATTGACAACATTGTGGCAGACAGGTTCAGTGCAGGTGTCACCCTGCCCTCTCCCCCAAAATAAGACATAGTTATCCCAGCTGACTGTAACCTCCCTGTCATCACAGATGTCCAGGTGAGAGCCACCCTCAGGACAGCAGAATACACAACATGAATGGGACCTGATGGTATCCCAGTTGCATGCTACATAAACTCTGACAGGAGCTAAACACACATACAGAAGTGCTATGTAACACTAGCCTGACTACAGGATATGTACCTGTACACTGGCGCACAGCAGTGGTTCCACTCCACGAAGGAGGCACCTCAACATACCAATACAATACAACACAATACATTACATTACAATACAATACTATACAATATGCTATTGCCCCTGGGACTACAGCAGCGTACTGTTCTGCTACCCTGACCATTGTGACACATGTGGTGTGATGGTACCTGCTACTGTCACACAGTTACACAGGGTGACTCATATGGCATATTACCTATCTGACTAACATTCAGCAGGGGTATGTGTGACATGTACTCATGGGGAGTCTTGCTTCTTAACACTGTGTGGTTTATTGCAGGGTATGTCTTATCTGTGGGTAGGAACTTTTACCTCCGCATGTGCACTCTATTGCAGTGGCACGGACGACACACAGCAGTCATTTAGGTTGTGGATGGTGTGAGGTGTTACTATGGTTGTTGGACATCTGTCATGGGTGTGACTTACATATGTAAATCCGGGAGTGGTAACCTCTATGTGGGTAGTATATGTGTACTCTGTGGTGTTGTCATCACTGTGCATTGGTAATGTATTTAAGTGCATTGTCACAGTGTTGTACATGTCACTGTGTCCTTCTCCATATCTGTAGCTGTCATGTGAGGTCCATACCATGGCATCCATTATGTGGTGTGGAGGGGTACACCGACCTACATGTCCATAGCTGACACACCATGTTCGTTGACACATGCCATGTGCAGGTATTCCAGGGATAGTGTGCCACTGTGAATATCATTGGGGCCACTACTGTACACATTTATGACCCTGTTCACCCCTGACACATGCAGTGGTGGGCAGCCAATCACATATCTGGTGGTTACTGGTGTAGGTGATTTGAAATGTGGTATGGTACTCTGGTTTTGACACTGGTGTTCACTCCATGCCTTTGTCACCAGGCACCTGTTGCAATACATCTGTACACATGTGCCTCACTCAGAATTTATATACATCTCTCTCTCTCTCTCTATATATATATATATATATATATATATATATATATGTATATAGATATATCTATATGTATATATATATATATATATATATATATATATATATATATATATATATATATGTCTGTATACATATACACATATATATATTGATGTACATATATTGCTATAGATGTGGAGAGGGGGGGACACAGCGGGGGTGAGAGTGACAGAGGGGGTGGGACAGAGTGTGTTGAAGGTCGTCATATACAGTCATACCTGTAGATAGTCAGATCAGTCGGTCTATGTATATGTATCTACATATATCTATATCTATATGTGTGCATTACATATATATGTTTGTACAATATTCTATCTACATCTGTCTATGTATTCCTACATCTCTCTCTCTATGTATATATACATATATGCATATCATATATATATATATATATATATATATATATATATATATATACACATACATATGTTGACATACATACGTATCCATATGATAGACAGGTATATCAACATGTTTGTCTACCATACTGTATACACACACTAACATACTGCTAAACATACATAACTGTGAGACCTACTTTGTACATGGCACTACAACCTACAATCAACCAACATTGATATGTGCACATAGATGCTCTCACATACAAATGTATGTACAGCCTTCACTGATAGTTGCTGTATGTCCCCTGCCCTTTACACATCTTCATATACATATGGATACAGACCAATGACACATATGGAGGGTTCACAGTATGTAGACCTTTATAGTATTACTTTACATTACCTGTGTTTGTCACAGCTGCTTGTGTTGCCATCTGGTTCTCTGTCCTGCTGCTCCACTTCCCAGTTGTCAGCTTTCAGGTGGCTGTTGCTGAACAATTTGTTTGTGTCTGCTTAATTGCAATTTTCTCTGTCTCTGTCTCTGTCTCTCTCTCTCTCTCTCTGTCTGTCTGTCTGTCTCTCACATCCTTCTCAGGGTGCAATGAAAGTATTGCATGTGTGGACTGGGAGTACAGCATACTTTTGTAGGTATCTGCATATGCCCATGTGATGGCCTCTGCACCAATTGTTAGCCAGCATTTGCTAATTGCATGCAGCCAGTTGTGTACTGATTGCAGTTCTCACTGTGATTTCGGAACAGTGCTATAAAAAGGTATGTGAGATAGGCGTAGCCCTTTCAGATTTTAAGGGCAGGGACCATGCTGTTATGCTGTGGACAATGTTCTGTGAGTGTAAAGGTTGGTATCTCTCTCATATTTCCAGGTGTGTTGTAGATTAACATTCCTCCATTCATTTCTCCATTTTCCTGTACTAACTGTGTATGTACACTGACACCTACAACTACTACTACTGTTAATGTGTGTGCTTTCCTTTCACTTTTGCTTGCACTTTGTTGCTAAGGCTTCAATATTTGCCCTTTACAGTCACTACTTGTATGCCTGCTAGGTGTCCTGACTCTAGTGTGCTGCTGTAGCTTTCCTATTTTCCATGTACATTCACACCTTGGTATGCTTGCTATATCTGCTAGGGCGTTACAGCATGCAGTGTGTTCTGGCCATGGTGTGGGCCTTGACATCTATTAGGGTATTTGAGTATGCTGCTGAGCAGGCCCCAGAGACTTTCAGGTTCATCTGTTATCTGCCTCATGGAATGGTACATATCAGTGGGGTACACCCATTAAAATGTCTGGTATGCTGCAGTTGTGACTGTGGGTTAGCATGAGCATATGTATTACTACACTTTTTCTGCCATGCAAGTGGTGAATACTTTTAGGACTCCATAGTTACCATTGCATGTGTTACACCTTTCTGCCTACTGTTTGTATATTTCACATGGAGTCTGTGGGGCATCCCTGTAAGTCATTCACTGTTTCTATGTCTAGGCTCTTAACTATTCAAATATGGTGGTGTCAGACCCATCATGTGTACAGATATTTGCAGGTTGTCCACATTTCTGCCTCATATTTTGGTCAATATCTCATGCACACCTTTTTCTGGCAAATCACTCTGGGCTCAAGCCAGAATATGGTGACAAACATTCAAGTTTCAGACTTCATACTCTTCCAAACATCCCACAAAATGCAGACTCTGTTACTCTCTGAACTGTCTGCATTTTTTGTAACATTATTTGTAATGTGTCCCTGGTTTTGGGCCTTTGCTCCACATATTTTATTACTTGGTCCAGATGTGTTCCCGTAAGAGGTTGTGGGGTATGGGCAGTGATTATCCTGCTGTGAGTATGTGTGTGGCTTGCAAGGTGCTATAGTGACATTATTACCTACTAGCTACCAACTAGCATGGCTGTTTCTGTTCACACACTACTATTATGGAAATCCACTCATTTTGATAGTAATTCTAAATGGAATGCTTTGTGTACTACACATTTATATTCCCTTTACATTTATTCCTACTATTACATGATATATTTATTTCAGCACAATGTTCTTGTATAAGAGTCATGGCTTAGTGCTAAGTCATGCAGTCTACTGTTTCCAAGGTCCTGGGTTCGGGACTGCCAGTGGGATTTTATTTTGCTTCTGAACTGACTACAAGACCTGTCAATCAAAATGACTAAGGCACTTTTAAGCAGTTGTAACCGGGTTAGCACTGGTTTGCGCGGAGCTCACGCATGCGCACTGGCGTTTAGCTCCGCGCACACAAGCGCACACCTGCTTACAACCGCTTAAATGTGCTTACTCTTGCGCACACCCGCTCTATTTTCTTTGAAAGAAATTAAAATGGGGAGACAGGAAAGTGGTGAAAAAGGGGTCACAAAGAGGGTAAGACAGTAGGGAAACAAGCTTGGGATGTGCAGGAGGGATGTAGGTAAGGCCCATAGCTGCCCATTTCTTCATCAGCAACAGCTGTGCATATGTATGTAATTTGGTGTGACATTTGAAACCTTCCACCCCTGAGAGAGGTGTCAGGACAACAATAATACTTGTTGTACAGCCAATTGTAATTAATAGGTTCCATGTCCAGCAGACATGTGTGCGGAATGGGCAGCTATGTATGGGGCGTAATTTTTTTGTGGGTACAGAGTGCCCCTTTTTTTTTTCTTCAGGTGAGAGTGGTATGTCAGGTGAAGGAAGTCGATACAGCTGGAGAGGTAGGTTGGGTAGGTAAACAGACAAGACAAACAAGATGCATACAGGGGCGGTGTATGACACGTGTGGGGGGGGTTACACAATTGACGGGGACGGAGGTTTGGATATCCAGAGCCCATGAGCCCACAGATGGCAACAGTGGAACTGATATCCCCAACCATAGGCAGTTGCCACTGTTCCTTCACTGCCCAGGACGGGGCTGTGCTGGGGGCTGTGTAGGCAGGGCAACAGGCATGCCCGTTAGTTGCGCCACCTGTGCCTCGAGCTGGCGTAGGGGCTTGAGAACAGAGTCCCGAATCTCCCTACGCACCACAGTCCGGACGCTACGGAGGGTGAGTGGTGGTTCTCCTCTGGCCACACTTGCAGAGGGGGGGCGAGCCCCATCCCCTGCAGCGCTTCCACCCGCAGGTGGCACAGGGCCACTGGAGGAGGGTCCGGACTCGGCACTAGTGCCAGGTGCACTCGCCAGCTGAGGTGGGAGAGGTGGGTCCGCTGGAACCCGCCTTCCCTGTCGTCCTATGTTTTGCATTATGTCATGACAGTTTGGGTTAGTGACATATAATACCATTCACAATTAGTTGTAACAGCATGCATTAGTATTCCCATTAACCAAACACCCAGATATTCACACCATTGAACAGCGTGCATAACACATGCATAATTTGAACAGAAATACACAGTCCAACAACATGCAGGGTTAATTGATGGCAACAGGCCATCAGGTGTGGATGTATGAACAGGGCAGATGCATCAACGGACATGCAAATATATATGACCCAACAGGACAAACGTCCAGGGGTGTTAATTGTGATTGCACATACCATTTTCACGTGGAATGGGTTATATGTGGTTATAGGGTGGGGTAAAGAAAGTAATATTAACACCTTCCAATAACAATACATATGCTGTACATTTCTAATAGCTACAGTTCTAACTACAGTTTCCTATATGATAACCATTTCAACTTGGTTATAGGACTGTTACTGCAACATCAATATACATTTTATTCTTCTTCATACACATTCATATCTAGCTTTGTTCAGCTACATCATCCTGCTACATTTGCTTTATATAGCTGTAGACAAGCGTGGATGTTTGGTATATCAGACAATCATCATATCTGCATATTGCAGACTGAGAGCAACATATCCAGATTTTGGGATACACATTCCAGATGCAGCAACACTTTGAACAGATTTCGCTGTTTGGTTTTGAATCTCACATGCATTTCATTCTGTCTTGACTGCAGTATACTTTATTCAGGGGTTATTACTACTGTATTGCTGGATTCATGACACTTTCTCACACTCTCTCACTTGCTTTCATTTTACTATTCAGGATGGTACTTACTTCTAGGCTTTACTGACATGTTTTACCTGTAGTTATTACAATCCTTTCCAGCAGTCTCACTTCTGTCATGTTTCAATATTTCCACAGGGATATATTTCACACATGTGATTTCATCATCTTCTGCAGCTATACTTTTCAGCCTGCTGCAGGTTGTGTACTATTTTCTTACAGGTAGGGCATTTTTATTTCAGAATATATGTCAGACAGTTTCATTTTTCGGTTTAACTTACAGGCTGAAACACACTTTTGTAATCAAGCAATACTTGCAGACACTTTCACACTGTTACTTGCAGATTTTATTCCTTACTGACTACACTGCACTCTTTTGCTGACTGTCATACTTTTATATTTCTTTACAGTTACTGGTAGTGGATTACTGACCTGCCTGGTTGCAACCGCACCAGCCTATCGCCATAGGCTCTGCGGTTTGCAGAACGGACACCTGCAGCTGTAATATAAATGAAGTAATATTGGAATACACATCTCCATAATATCAGCTAGTTTAATTTCTTACATACATAATTAAATGTTACTTACTCAGTAGTGGGGCGCTGGGTGTTTGCCGGGCCTCCTGGATCCAAAGGTTCAGTTGGTCCTGCTTGCATCTCTTCAGGTCCGCATGGTGGTGATGGACCTGCTCACCAGTCCTTGGAATCCCTGTGGCACTAGTGAGATCATGAGCCAACCGGTCCCACGCCTCTGCCCTGTATGCTTCCCAGAGGACCTGGCCCTGCATGAGTTGGGCCTCATGATTATGGACTAGGAGCCAGACTATGTACCTGGACTCCTCAACACCCCACCTCTGTGCTCGAAAGCAACTACCCTCTCCTACTCCTGTCATTCTGCCTGCAGGTCAGTTCTACAATCGTTTATGTTGTGTATTCCCGCCTATGGGGCTTATATAGTCTGTTTTTCCCGCACATATCTGTGATTGGCCATTTTGGAATTGTATCAACTTCAGTAAACCTGCATTGTCATGCTCTAGTTTGTATTCATTCCTATATATTAGCTATTATTGCATTTAAAGGTACTGCTGTCATGGCTTAGTGGTTCTGTACCTTGACTATGGTGTATAGTATCCTGGGTTCGAACTTGGCCACTGCTTTTTATTTTTCATGACTGTCTAGACATGCTAATGGGTGTGTCTGTCTAAAGGCAGTTTTGATACGGCTTGCTCAACATTGCCCATCGGTTAGCTTGTTTGCGCAGTGCGCAGCTCAGCGCAAATGGGATACGCTGCTTTAAGCCTCATTTGGCTATCGGCACGCATATTACGCTAAGCTCAGTTAGGGGCACATAGATTTAGCATGTTAGACCACTGCTCAGCTACGGGCACTCATTTTGCACCAGTTAAACCACTGCTCATCTACGGGCAGATGCACTCACTCTATTAAACTGTAGCTCAGCTATGAGCACATCTGGCATTTTTTATTCTTTTGTTACCTCACATTTCTTCAATATAAATGGGCTATTTCATTACATTTTACATAAATTGTGGTTTTATGTGTACATATTTGTCAGGGACTTGTTTCCTGCTTATTTTGCAAAAAAAAAATTGGTGTTGTGGGGGCTCGAACCATGACTGCCTGCTCTTCAGCCAACATCTCTACCACTACGCTATTGCTTCCTGGCTTATTTTGCATATTTAGTTCTTATATGCTTTCCCACTGACTGCTAACTGTAGCTGCGCTACGGGCACGTCCGTGCAAACGAGCGCACTCACGGTTAAACATCTTTACAATTTAAAAAAAATATATAACATGTTCATTTATATATTTTATGTTCATAGTCTGTGGGGGCATGTGTTGTGCTGTGTTTATTCACATTTACGTGGACTCTGTTGTGGGTGTTTACTTTGGGCACTTTTAAACTTCTGGGGGCGTGTCTGCTTGCAGGGCTCGGCCTACGGACATGCCCCCTACTGTCTTACACGGACCGTGTTAGACTTAGGTGTGATTCAGCATGCTCTCATGAATATGCAAAGCATGCTGACATCACTCAGTTTAACTGCAGCCTCCGTGTAAGAGTTATAACTCTTACACGGAGGCTTTGTGAATCCTTGCCTATGTTTTGTCAAGATAGCACCTGAACTGTCTGTGGACATCCAGGGTATGGAGTATCCTTTCTCTGTCATTTTCAGGATCCGAAAAGAAGACATGGAAATGGATAGTTTGGCTCAAAAGCAAACATGGATACCACTTTAGGCATAAATGAAGGATTAATTCCTATGGAGCACCCTATCTTTGTGGAAAATGAAATAATGTTAAATCTCCATAAGCACTTGTAACTCAGATACTCATTTTGTATAGGTCAAACTAATCAGTAACACTATTTTCCATATTAAGAACATCGTCAGCCTGATGAGCTGGTTCAATGTAGCAAGAGTTAATTTTTCTAAGACAAAATTAAATTCCAAACGAGGAGCCACCTGTTTTCTAGGAGGCCTGGTATGCAGCATCCCTTTCAAAAATATTTTCACATAAGATTCCATTGAAAGAGGGGGAATCCATGAGCAGACATGCTGAAATGATAAAGAAATGAACCTTGATAGAGAAGTAAGACAGTTCAGAGGATAATAACTCATGCAAATAATGTAAATTAGCCCTGAAAGAGTGCTGGTTCCTGTCTTGGCACCAACTCGAAAATCGTTTTCATTAACTAATATATGATTTTCTAGTAGCAGGTTTTCTTGCCTCCTTTAATACCTGCTGTGCATTCTCAGAAAATAGGTGGCTTACAGGTATAAAGATTCTGTCATCTAGGTAGTTACTTGAAGTTGTTTGAGGTCAGGATGTATAAAATATCTCTTGCCCTGTGTAAGTAGGTCCAGTCTGTGAGGAAGTTTATGGTAAATGCCTCTGGCCACTTCCAAAAAAAGGGAGAAAGTACCACAGTATAAGTAAATTGACTATAACAATAGATGTTTGAATGATCACTGCTGCAGTAGTTTTAGCTCTGTCTGTTATATTCTGTGAAGGCTATAACAGCCAGCAATCTTCCAAAGCTTAAGGGCACCTTCTACATACTCAAACTATTAGGCAGCTCAAGCTGAGCTACCTAAAAACACAGGTTTTCGCACCAAGCCCTTCAGAGCTTTCCTGCCAAATGACACAGTGACAATGAGCACTGAGCTGACATAACTAGGAGAAAATATATATACATGGGTCTATGTCAGACGAATTAATTTTCAGAAACTCAAAATTCATATGGTTGAGACCATATGATCAAGTTTCCAAAAACTGGAACATCAAAAAAAAAAAAAAAAAATCTACCTTCATTTTACATTTAGGAAGGGGGGCAAGCCCCTCTGCACCACACCCCCCCTGCAAATTCTGTACACCAACTCTGAGATTGCACTACAGTGAGGAAAAGGGTAAATGTCCTGATCTGCACTGTACCATGATATCCATGCAAAAGCTTTGGGTTCTCGACCATATGAATCTCGAGTTTCTGAAAACTCGATCAACTGACAGGGACCCATATATATATAAATATATATATATATATATATATATATATATATATATATATATATATATATATATATATATACACACACACACACGCACACACACACACACACACACACACACACACACACACACACACACACACACACACACACACATGCTCCTCATGTTGGCATAATAAAAAAGGGGGAATGCAGGGAGGGAGAGATTGGCTTTTGCAGCAATAATCATCTAATGTTATGGTAGGTTTACTTGGACAACTTTACTATGTTCATCAAATGGGCAGATTACCCTAGGTTACTACATTTGAGAGGTAGAAGGGGAACGGTCCAGGAGCCCCTTGAGAATGGGCCTAGCAAAGCTTAACCTAGACCTATACAAGGAATCCAACTTGTAGTGCTTTGTAAAAGTATGCAGAGAGGACCAAGTTGCTGGTCCTAGAATACTTCTAGAATCAAACCCTTTACAAAAAGCCAATAGATTAAGCCAAAGCCCTGGAAGAGTGGGTCTTGGCCCTGTCAGGAATAGTTTAGTTGTGAGAATAACAAAAGATAATAACCTGAGACAACAATTTGGAAATAGTCTGTTTTGACACATTGTCCATTCTTCCTACCTTCACATGAAATTAACAACTGACCCGAAGATCCGAAAAATGTTGTTCTGTCAAGATAGTACCTGAGTTGCCTGTGTACATCCAAGGCATGGAGTATCCTTTCTTCATCATTTTTAGGTTCAGGAAAGAAAACAGGGAAATGGATAGTTTGGCTTAAAGTAAACTTGTATACTTTAGGTATAAAAGAAGGATTAGTTCTCTAGTCTAAAATCTTGAACCACTTCAGAAAATGAACAATCCATTTTTCTCTTACCAGAAACAACAGAACTGGAAAGTGTCAAGAGTCTGAACTAAACCCTAAGCTAAGCCCAATAATTCACTCCTGTCCAAAGTAAGTGAATAAGAAGATAAACATTTAAATTTTTGCTTCTTTTTGACAGGAATTGCCGAAGAAGCATACCCACTTTTGCCAAGAAAAAAACTCCCCTGGGATGGACACTGCAGTCTTGTTACACAGAAAGGTATTCCCAATTCCTTCTCCCAAGATGGGCAAGAATGGTTCCCCCATTCCCAAGAATACTCCAGCAGTCAAACAGGATTTTTCTAATCTCAGGGCCAAGGTAGATGTAGGGACTACACCAGAGGAAGCCAATGAAAAAGATGAATGGTCTGCGTAACTAGAAATGGTCTATGTATGAGGCACTTTTGCTGCCTGATCTTCATTTTCTTCTTTTTGTGACTGGAAGACGGAAAAAATAAGGAACCAGTAGGTTGTTACATGGTGAAGCTGAAAAAAGATACTTGATTCTCAGAGAAGCCTGGCAGCAGTAATCAATAAAACATCATCATCTTCTTTCTGCTGTTCCTGTTAGGGGTCGCCATAGCGGATCATCTGTTTCCATTTCTTCCTGTCCTCCGCATCTTGCTCTGTCACACCAACCACCTGCATGCCCTCTCTCATCACATCCATAAACCTTATCTTAAGCCTTTCTCTTTTCCTGTTACCTGGCAGCTTCATCCTTAGCATCTTTTTCCCAATATACTCAGCATCCCTCCTCAGCACATGTCCAAACCAACGTAATCCTGCCTCTCTGGCTTTGTCTCCAAACCTTCCAACATGGGCTGTCCCTCTCATATACTTATTCCTAATCCTGTCCACCCTCATCACACCCAGTGCAAATCTTAACATCTTTAACTCTGCCACATCCAGTTCTAACTCCTGCCTTTTTGTCAGTGCCACTGTCTCCAACCCATATAACATAGCTGGTCTCACTACCCTCTTGTAGACCTTTCTTTTCACTCTTACTGGTACACATCTGTCACAAATCACTCCTGACACTCTTCTCCATCCACTCCATCCTGCCTGTACTCACTTCTTTACCTCTCTTCCACACTCACCATTACTCTAAACTATTGATCCCAAGTATTTAAACTCATCCGCCTTTGCCACCTCTACTCCTTGCATCCTCACCATTCCTCTATCCTCCCTGTCATTCACACACATATATTCTATCTTAGCCCTGCTGACCTTCATTCCTCTTTTCTCTAGAGCATATCTCCATCTCTCCAGGGTCTCCTCCACCTGTTCCCTACTCTCACTACAGATCACAATGTCATCTGCAAACATCATAGTCCACGGGGACTCCTGTCTGATCTCGTCTGTCAACCTGTCCATCACCATTGCAAATAAGAAAGGGCTCAGAGCTGATCCTTGATGTCATCCCACCTCCACCTTAAACGCATCTGTCACTCCCATCGCAGACCTCACCGCTGTCACACTACCCTCGTACATATCCTGTACCACTCTTACATACTTCTCTGACACTCCCGACTTCCTCATACAATACCACAACTCCTCTCTAGGCACCTTGTCATATGCCTTCTCTAAGTCTACAAAAACACAATACAACTCCTTCTGACCTTCTCTATATTTCTCTATCAACACTTTCAGAGTAAACATCACATCTGTAGTGCTCTTTCCTGGCATGAAACCATACTGCTAATCACTAATCATCACGTCCCTTCTTAACCTAGCTTCCACTACTCTTTCCCATAACTTCATGCTGTGACTGATCAATTTAATCCCTCTGTAGTTACTACAGCTCTGCACATCACCCTTATTCTCAAAAATCAGTACCAAAACACCTTTTCTCCATTCCTCAGGCATCCTCTCACTTTCCAAAATTTCATTAAACAATTTGGTTAAAAACTCCACTGTCATTTCACCTAAAAACCTCCATGCTTCTACAGGTATGTCATCTGAACCAACAGCCTTTCCATTCTTCATCCTCTTCATAGCTATCCTTACTTCCTCCTTGCTAATTCATTGCACTTCATGATTCACTATCCCCACATCATCCAACCTTCTCTCCCTCTCATTCTCTTCATTCATCAACCCCTCAAAGTACTCTTTCCATCTGCTCAACACACTCTCCTCACTTGTGAGTATGTTTTCCTCATTATCCTTTATCACCTTTACCTGCTGCACATCTTTTCTAGCTCGGTCCCTCTGTCTAGCCAATCATTACAGGTTCTTTTCTCCCTCCTTAGTGTCCAACCTTTCATACAACTCTTCATATGCCTTATCCTTAGCCTTCGCCACCCCTCTCTTTGCCATGCACCGCATCTCCTTATATTCCTGTCTACTTTCTTCATCTCTCTGACAATCCCACTTCTTCTTTGCCAACCTCTTTCTCTGTATACTCTCCTGTACTTCCTCATTCCACCACCATGTCTCATTGTCTTCCTTCCTCTGTCCAGATGTCATACCAAGCACCTTTCTAGCCGTCTCCCTTACTAGCTCTGCTGTAGTTACCCAGCTAATTGGTAACCCTTCACTGCCACCCAGTGCCTGTCTTAACTCTTCCCTAAACTCTACCTCACAATTACCCTGTTTCAATTTCCACCATTTGATCCTTGGTGCTGATCTCACACTCCTCCTCCTCCTCTTCTTGATTACCAGCGTTATCTTACAAACCACCATCCTATGCTGCCTAACTACACTTTCCCCAGTCACCACTTTACAGTCTCCAATCTCCTTCAAACTGGCCCTCCTACATAAGATATAATCCACCTGTGTGCATCTTCCCCCACTCTTGTATGTCACCCTATGCTCCTCCCTCTTGTTAAAATACGTATTCACCACAGCCATGTCCATCCTTTTCATAAAATCCACTACCATCTGACCTTCTGCATTCCTTTGTTTAACACCATACCTACCCATCACTTCCTCATCCCCTCTGTTCCATTCACCAACATGCCCATTGAAATCTGCTCCAATCACCACTCTCTCACCCTTGGGTACAGTCATCACCACTTCATCCAACTCACTCCAAAATTTTTCTTTCTTGTCCATCGCACACCCAACTTGTGAAGCATATGCACTAACAACATTCATCATTACACCATCAGACAAGTAGAAAAAAGTCACTTTTCCCACACAAAAAAAGTGAAAACATTTTAAGCACTTACCCAGCCCATAATAGTAAAATAACACAACTTTCACAAAGGAAAACTAGTTTTAAATTAATTTTGACAACTTTTACCAGAAAAGTAAAAAGTAATCACATGACAATCAATTAAAACACTTTTTCCTAGCTTAAAACTAATAATTTCTCAGAAACAAATCTACTTTCTTTCATAAAATTAAAATGTTGAAGTTATTTTCCCCAAAGGGAATGTATTTCCCCAGCAATGGAAAGAGATAGCAGACCACTCTTCAGTGGCAGGAAATCTCTAAAGGGCTTGATGACAAAGCCACACTATTTCTTCAGCTCATCTTAAGCTGAATAATGATTTGGATGTGTAGAAGGTGCTCTTGAAGTTTTGGAAGCTGGCAATATGTTTTATCCTGTGCAGGAAGCAAACCAAGGCTACTGAAGCAGTGATCATAAAACGAATTCATTTGGAATACCTGTACTGGTCTGTGGAAACAGATGAACAGGAAGTAGAAACAAAAGGAAAAAAGATGTAATTCTATTTAAGTTTAAACACACTATCAACTCAAGATCAGGGGAGCTCCAGAACAAAGTGAACCATTAAGTGGTCAGACCAACAGATATGGTCCAGCATCAAGCCCAATTTCTCCACGCCAGTTGGATAATCAAGTCCAGAGTATGGCCAAATAGTGAGTTATACAGGTAATAACCTGAACAAACCAAAATCCTTTCATAATGCAGAGGAATTTTGTAGTGAGAGCCACTGATTTTTCAACAGCCCAAATATTAATGTTCCCAAGAAATGAAAGGTTCTAGTAACATAGCACAGAGATAAAGAAACTGATAATCTCATGCAGGAGAATCTTCAACCTAAACCAATCAATGAAAGACAAGGATAAAAGTACAGTTTGTTTTTGTAACAATTTTATACTCAGATTAGTTGACAATCCTATAGGCAACCTGAATTACTCATCTAAAAATGACAGCAACCCTGTCCCTGGTTTTCTACCATCTGTGAAATTGAATAATGAAGACAACAATGGTACAATGCTGCCTATAAAGGTGGGTATAAAAACATACGCAGTCAGGTTTTTGTTACAAATGCAAAGTTACCATCATAGAATTAGTCTGGTATAATTCCAGGCTTAGAAGATATGGACCATACATTTGTATATGGACCCCTATATGAAACCAGAGACCAGGTTCCCCTGCCATCTTGCCTATAAAATATTCATCAGGAACCTTGGGTGGGGGACAAAGAGTAGATAGAAAGAGTTCAACTTCCCATCTTACTCTGGGGCAGTGATTTGTTAACCTAACCTCCACTGGGACACTACACTGAAGACTGGATACAACAAATGGCTCATTTTTCTGCATTTGCCCTGATGCATTCAGAAAATGGAAACATCAAGTCTCTGCTATAAAAACAATACTCTGGTGAGATTTGAAAAGTATATATAGCCAGGTGTTAAGATCAGTAATGTACAAACAAATCATACACAATAAAATGCCATATTTCACTATATTAATAAAATCAAATTCAGTCCAAGATGATAAAAAGCAGAGACCAAAACAGTAAAAATGGCAAATTATAAATAAAAGGATACCTAGAAGGTAACTAAACGTTAGAGAGTTAACCAGTAACAAGCAATATATACAACTTACAATCACTGCAAAAAGCACTTAACATAAATCCTGTGGCTGTGAAATTCGACAAAAACAATCTGAAAGAGTTAAAAATAACTATCCTTTAGTGTACATTGTACTGAAATGTATGCATCCCAATTTCAAAAAATTAAGACTTGTCCCAGTGAATGTTCCACAGAGAATGATGAAATAAGTGCATGGCTATTAAAGAAAACGCTGGAAACTAACAGTGGAGTGATGGTGTGATATACTAAATTTGCCAGCTTTGAGTGAATTTATAAAGATTATATACATGATAAAATTACCATAAAGCCAATGGCTAAACATTAAGTGGCAGAGTTTGAACCAAGTTTACTCCATGACATTTTTAATATTACATCAGCCAGAGAGATTATAAGACAATAAAACATCCAAAACACTGGAAAAATAAACTTGATGGGAACAGCATAAAATATCAGAATGGATAGTGGAAAATTAATGCACAATCTTTTCAGTCACTTGTATTGTGATAACAATTACCAGAGCTTAGCGATAACAGAATGTAAGAAATATAAGAGCCAGTAACCAAAATTAGCAGACATCAGTGAGAAGAACAGATGTCGCAAAGTTTAAAAGCTTAAGACAGATAAAAATAACATGTTCCAAGAGATCATGAAGAAAAACAATATAAGGAGCAAACAGAACATTTATTAAGGTTTTGTTGACTCATCTAGTCCCACAAGGTCTATGTCTCATTTTTGGAAAGACAGGTACAAAGATGTAAAAGACTTAAAACTTGACCAGTAAGGTAACACTTGCAGGTACACTAGAAAATAAAAAGCATCAACTAGTACAGACACAGATCCCCCTCTTGTTAAAAAAATAGGTACGCCAGAGTTTTAAAAGCATCAACTAGTATAGCTGCAGATCTTTCTCCTGTTAAAAAGATAAAGTCAAATGTAATACACCATTGATATTACTCACGGCACTCCATAAATAAAGGGTGAAACAGTAGCTAATCCAGGAGATATCCAAATAAATAAGCCAGGGAGGAACCATTCATGCAGCATCAAGTTTAAGCTAGCACAACATCAGCTGTTTTAAAGGTTATCCACTGACAATGAAATAAAGATTTTTTTTACTATTCCTCAAGATAAACAACACCGACAGTCCCAAACACAGATTTTTTTTCATGGGCAGGTAGAGTTTTTGTGAGTAATTGTCATCATGACAATTCGTGCTACAGTAGGGGATTATGGTTACGTGCAGATATGTAATCCTGAGACACACCTTGAGGTGAAAAAAATTAGGGTTTCATTAACAAAAATAACCAAACGAAACTAGTGCTACCACCAGGACACCAACCAGGGCACAATATTTTGCCAAGTCCTGTGTCCTAATGTGTGCCAGTACAGTACTGCCAATGACTAGTAACACTTATTGAAAACATTTTTAAGACAAAGTCATTTAACAACACAAACATAAGTAAATATTTACTTAATACATCTGAAGTAGTAGGCAAACAAAAACTGGGAAAGGTGTACATACAGTACATTTTCTTTTAGGGCCAGGCTGCCCTCTAATGACCATGGTATGCGAACACAACCATTCACCCAAAGGGACATCTGACTCTTGAAAATGTCTGTCTGAAATCTGATGTCCATCACTGGCATTATTCCAAAACATGTATGGGTTTTATACAGGAATGAACCTTATGATATATATTTGTATTTATGAGACTTATAGAAGAAAATTAATAATAACTGCCACACAGAAATCAGGTCTGACTGTTGCTGGCAATATTGTAAGTGTAGATCAATATGAAATAATAATTGGAAAGGCAACAAAGGAAGCTAGATGTTGTCAATGCTTGCAAGAGAAAATATAATTAATATGAGATATCGACATGAGCAATACTCCCAGAAGACTGCTAGTAAGTAAAATTTTATGTAGTTATAGTGCCTTCTGCAAAAAATAATCCTTGCTTAAAACAAGAATTACTTCTCAAGTATGTAGTGAGGTGATGCTGTAGCATCTTAAAGTAAGTGCTTTCCCTTTGCTGCATTTCTCTGATTCGTGATTGCATCATTTCATCTAATACACAAAACAATGGAAGTACAGCTTTAATCCTGCAGACAGTAAATGAAACAAATGATATACATGATGAATGCTTCTCCAAGAAACAGAATTCCACAACAATAATCTCAATATAGCTACCAAAACTAGTTACCCTACAGAAGAAAACACTTCTGTTAAACATATTTTATAAATTGCAGTGCAATACTTATTGGTCTGGGGCTACCTGACAAGAGTAGTTCCGAATGATATGACATCAACTGCTGCAGCAAGTATTTTATTCCTTACCAAGAATATATATATATATAAAATCTTTTTTCTTTTAAATGACTGAACTTTTGAATAACGTCCCTGGCACCAGGAATAAAATGGTTTGTTTTGCTCATTTACAAACAATTTTCTGTATTTCCCCTTGTAAAAATCACATGGAGGCACTATCACTCCTATATAACAGACTTCTTTGTATTCCTGATCAGTGCGGAAACTAGTGTGTCAATGAGTTATACAGTTTTCTTTTCATTTCAGTTAATGTAAATTAATTCTTGAATGAACATACTAGGTGAAAACACATATAGGAAAAATAGAGAGTGGCTGACAATACCATTTTTTCAAAGAATAAACCGAGATTAAACAGTGTAAAGTATAGTACAGCTTTCAACATTATTAATACTGCAAAATAAAGAGGAAATCAGAAAGTCACAGCTTGTCTGCAGTCAGTATTGTGGCAATACAACTGGTGAGACTCAACAGACAGATTAGCATTAGATATGAAAAGGCACAAGACTACAGGTCATTTGAGGGCCTGACACTGAATCACACTGATGTCCTAGGTATGGGAAATTTATAAAAAGCTTACCCAACTGCTAAGGGAATTTATGATGTCTGTTCAGTACAACCAAGTTTCTAATAAGGAATACTAATATGACATTATGCTTTCATACTCTGAGCCTGCCTACTGGGCATAACCACAGATATAAAAAAGGTACGCACTCAGGAAAAGCACACAATTACTACATAATCTGATGGATCATGTAGTGTTCTGTATAAAATCTAGCTGCAGAATATTACAGCTCAGGGGTGAGTATGAAAAATGAAAAGAAAAATAATATAACAATGCCTAAACATTTGCCTGAATGTAGACTTGCAGTTAAAGTGATATTTTACAAGGTAGATGACTGTTATGCTGTAACATGTAAAAGTAACTTGAAGGGATTCTATACCTTGGCTAAGAAATACTGTAAGGAATCGTTCCCAAGTTGGGTACTGTTTCCTATTGACTGGCTGTGCATGCTGTGTTAAAACGTTTGGCAGCTCCTGGGAGATCTTCACCAAAGCTGGCTCCTGCAGAAACAAATTAAACAGAACCACCAGTGATTTTAGAATGGAAATGAAAACTATATGCAGAGTGATTAAAAACTAGGCCTCCAGCAATAAAACTGTAGTCATTGTTTAACCAGAGACTTCAATTAAACTTTGAAAGCAATAGTTTTAGTGTGTGCAGTATTCACTAAAGCACAACTCATACCTCTGATCTATCCTGAAGTTAAATTATGATTCTTTGATCTGTTTTAAATTCAGTATAAATGCCATTAAAAAGTCATGATTTGAAAATAAAATATTGTAGAAATGTACCACAGCTAACTGCCAATATATTTGGAGTTGCTCTACATATTACACCATCAATGACACTAAAACCTTGTCATTCCATTAAAAGTAAAACGATAGAAAAAAGAAGCAAGTGAATATGTTTTCTTCAGCAGCTGTGATGTCAGACTCAGCACGTTTATAGGTAATAAACACAAAGAGTTTAAAATCTTAAAATAAAAAACAGAGTCCAGTATTTTCAGAGGTGGCAACTCACATACACATTCATCCATGCAGAGGAGCTTCATCCTCTCTATCCCAAATTTAATATAATTTCCAATGCTGCTGAACCTTAGGGAAATTGAAATTTCTCTCTACCGTGACCTAGTTCTCAAAGAGTGCTTTTCTCACTGGACAGTGGTCATAAAAGTGTCTCTCACACAAGGAAAGGTATACTGCTAGTGATTTAATGAGAGAAATGAAAAGTTTTTGTGAAGTGAAAAGATAAAGAATTATAATTGCAAGCACGATTTTGATAGAAGGGAGTTAACTGTGGAATTTTTACTTCAGCAGGTGGACCTATGGTTCAGACCAGCAGGTGGACCTATGGTTCAGACTTCAAATAAACATAAATAAGGTCATGACGCATAGTGGTTATATAGTTTCCTCTGTTCTAGAATATATTTTAAACCAGCCAGCATACTTCTTTTCCAGTGTGTTACAAAGATGTAATATTTTGCATTGTCCTGCTGTTACTTATGGTACTTCATTATAAATTGAATGTTGATAATACTTTTTTAAGGCTGTAGTAGATAGCAGACAAATTATGTTTTTGCTAAAGAAATAGTTTAATTACATTTTATTTAAATTCAGTGCTTTTACACAATATGGTTCACTGTTGAGGAAAGCTTTACTCTATGAAGTACTTTAAGGAAGATACTCATTGCCTAAGTGTACCTTACAAAGAAACGAAAGAAAACGCAGACAATGAAAACTGAAGGACACAAATGTACAAGACATATTACAAACATTTGCTAAAGCAAAGTGACATTACAGTGAAACAAAATCATAGTTTTTAAGAAATGAATGAAACTGGCACATTCACTCTTCAAACCAGTTCCCTTGCTTTTTCTGGCAAAATGCTGGCCTTCAGTAAAAAATAAAAGAAAAATACTTCTGAAATGAAGAAAAAGTGAATTGTTGGTTCAGTGCATTAGTTTCCTTCCTCATATGTTTTTCATACCTAAACAGTTATATTACTATCAAGGAACTAAACTGAATAAATATTTGTTAGGGGAAATTCCAGTTGAAGGCAGCACAGTGGCCTCTGCTGCAAGTATTAACATATATTAGCCAATCTTCTCTTTAAAGTGAAATGAAAGATGATGCAACATTGCGACTGAAAAACACTTACCTGGCCTCTTAAAAATATTATGGTAGATGACCATGAGTCTTTTCTGAGGACTTAAAGTAAACTGAGATATAAATTAATTAATTGATGACCCCACCTGGGAACTATATTCAAGATGAAGAGCTGAAGAAGGCACATATTAACTGTGAAAGCAAAAACTAAAGAAAGAAGGGCATCATTAGGCTGCTTTAAAAACTAGGTTTTGTGGTAGTTAGTGGTATTGATTACATTACAAAAGCAGATCTCCTGGACTTAAAAAGTCCTGTAGTTTTAAAACTAAAATCTTAAACTCCACATTATTATATGAACTATAGACACTAGTAAGGTATGTTGCTGTTTTACTGTATAAGGAAGTACAAAGCATACCACCTGAATGCAAAATTCTTGGAAAACATATATATATATATATATATATATATATATATATATATATATATATATATATATATATATATATCTCGCTCAAAACACCAAAATCTCATTGTCTACAAAGCTGATACCAAAGGATCAACCTTGCAAATGCTAACATGCTACGATCGATCCACAAACCCAATGCATGCAAACTTTTACAAAAGAAAAATAGATTAATTTTTTTTTTTTTTTTTTTGGAGGAAGCCCCCTGTGCCCCCTCACCACCTGCTAATTATAAATATTAACTCTGAGATCACACAATCTCAGGGAAAGCGCATATTCCCTGCCTTGAGAATTGTGCGATCTCACACACCTGTCGTCATCTGTTTAGTCAGTCAAATTTTGGTGGCTAAACAGATGTCAACCATCTTCAGTACACTATATATATATATATATATATATATATATATATATATATATATATGGGTCTAAGACTATTCACTGAAAGCACATTTCACTGAAAGTGAAATGACTGCGCACAAATCACTGAAAGCTCAATTCACTAAAAACACAGTTCACTGAAACACATTTCACTGAAAGTTATATATGGCCTTTTCCCCACTGTTGTGCAACCCTGGAGTTAGTATATATAGATAAGAGGGGGTGTGGGGTCACCAACCCCCCACAGCAGGGGGTGTGGGGGCCATAGCCCCCCACATATTTTGGATATATATTAAGTTCAGAAAAGAATAATTTATTGGAATTGCAAGTATCCACGTATATAGTTCAAAATTTTTAAAATAGGTGGGGGGCTATGCCCCCCCTTGCTATATATACTAACTCCAGGGTCACACAACAGTGGGGAGAAGGCCATATATAACTTTCAGTGAAATGTGTTTCAGTGAATTGTGTTTTCAGTGAACGGAGCTTTCAGTGAATTGTGCACAGTCAAATGTGTTTCAGTGAAATGTGCTTTCAGTGAATAGTCCTAGACCCATATACCATTTCTAATGTGGGGGTTTTGCCCCCCACACCCCCTTACTTAAATATACCAATTCCGAGATCGCACCACAGTGGAGGAAATAGCGAAGATGCGGAAATGGCCCACCGACTTCTTTCTCTGGGAAAGAAGTCGATGTTCCACGGCTTCGATATTTTCAGCTTTCAATCTTCCAAATTCGACCTTATGGCGGTCAATGTTTCGGACGTTCGATGTTCCGATATAGACCCAATAAATAGATATATGTGTATATTGCATTGTAGGAAATAGAATATTAAAAACCCATATGATCAGAACCAAACCAATAAACCAATAAAGAATGCATACAACACAGATAAGCTAGTTTAACTGACTGCAGGAGTATTAGAAAACTAGTTGAAACCAAGCAACACTAGATTATATAGTATCAAAATGGGTGAAATAAAATGACCATGGTCCAAAATGTAAATAAAAGAGATATTAAAAGAAAACAATACAATATTTTACCGATCAAGAATGGAGGCATTTCCCTTGCTGTAATGTTAAAATAAATTAAGCAAGCTGAGTCAAAAACCGAATAAAGAATCTCTGAGCTGGAAAAGAACATAGAAACATCACTAGACAGTGCACTATTAAACAGATTTACACTAATTCAAGGAAGAAAGCAAGAAAAACTTACTCGGTCAATGATTCTTATGTAAAGGAGAGAGTGGTTATGTTACAAAGATGTCAGTAATAAATGGTGAAAACTTAAACATTTAGTAGACAATGTGTGAAAGTCTATGAATGCTATAGTCTTTAGACCCCAAAATTCAAAGGCTCTGATACAGCATGCATTTATCACCACTTTATCAATCTGCTGGATGTACATGGAATTATTACCCCAACCTTGACAAAGTCCTAGTCCTAACATGTACACAGCAAGTTTTTATAAGACATTTCATGATACCCTTCCCCTAATTTGTCAGAACTTTACATATCACATGATGAGGTTAAACAGCTCAAGGTTTGATGCACACACATCATACTTGGCTTAAAACTATAAAGAAAAAAAGAAGTTATGTACTCACTATAATGTTCCATCTGTGATGTACATTTTCATTCTTCCTCTACTGATGAGTTTGGATCCGATCCCTTGGATCCAACTCAGCCATTGCTAAAGCTTGTGGCAACATAAAACTCTTGACTTCTCCCCTACCCATAATGCACCAACCCTAAGTATCTCAGATCTTGTTTTCTGACTGTGCCAAAAAGATATATTTCTTGTGTATACATAAAGGAATTGTAAGAAATTTACACATGCAGACAAATACAGGAGAGCCTATAACTGGATCTCAATATAAAGGAAGTAACATCCCCTTACAACTCATTCTGGGGACTCTGACCCAGTTACCTAAAATCCCAGGTGGACTCAAGGAAGAATATTCCTGAGCATAGTTGAACCAAATGATGCTCTACCTCTGGAGACCAGATCCAACTTGTAATGAGTAACAAAGCTATGGGGAGTAGCCCAAATCACTGCTGCACATATGTCATCCATGGACGATCTAGACTGGAAAACTGAAAAAGTTGCTACAGATCTAGTTGAATGAGCCAGTAACGGTTTTGGTAAGGTAATACCCAATTTATTATAAATGAATGAAATACAGTTGGTTAGCCATCTGGCTAAAGTTACTTTGGCAACTGGCTTTCACAGTTTTCTTTCTGCAAATGAAACAAACAATGGTCAGTTTTTCTGATGTCTTTTGTTCTGTGTAAGTAAAAACATAATTGTCTGTGAACATCCAATAACTGTAACATGTATTCACCTTTGTTAGCAAAATTAGGAAAGAATATTGTCAAATAAATGGACTGATTGATATTAGATTCTGACACCACCTTAGGAAGAAAGGATGCATTGGTTTGCAGTGTAACTCTATCCTTGTGAAAAATCAAACATGGAGGTTTTGAATACAAGGCTTAAATCTCTGAAACTCATCTGGAAGAAGTAATGGCTACTAAATATTGTTTTCCAAGAAAGATATTTAAAGTCATACTTAGCTGCTGGTTCAAAGAGGGAATGAGTAAGTGCCTGCTGTACCAAATTAGGGCCCATGGAGGAGTAGAGTCTATCTTTAAAGGGAGGTCTTAAAAGAAGCATGCCTCACAAAAATGCTTTGCAGAGCTTATGAGAGGCAACACAGGAACCATCAAATCCAATGTGAAAATTCAATATTGCTGCTAGCTGATGAACTAGCTCCTTCTTTATAAAGTAGGGCCAAAAATTCAAGGATGTTATGTATCAGAGCTGAAAAGGGATAAACATTATTTTGACGTGCCCAGAAAACAAACCGTTTCCATTTACTAGAATAAAGATTACATGTAGAAGGTTTATGGGAAGATAAAAGTATATGTCAGACTGGGGAAGACAACACAGGTTATCTGGCTATTAATGGAATTGATGAAGCCAGGCCATCAGCCTGAGGTTTGATATGTCTGAATGGGTCATGCCTGTTGGGTCAGATAGGAGGTGTGGAATTGGATACAGAATCCAAGGTTGGTGAAGTAAGTGAGGCCAAAGGAAGGGGTACCAAATATGTCAAGGCCAATAAGGTGCAATGAAGATGGCTTTGCTCTTCAACATGGCAGCTTTCTGTAGGAATTTTAGAATTAGCGAGATTGGTGGATAGGCATATAGTAGACCAGGGGGCCAATCGTGAAGTAGAGCATCCCTCAGTGATTCCCCCTGTGGGGCGATGATGGCAAAGTAGCTGCTGCATTTGTTGTTTAGGGGAGAAGAAAAAATATTGCAGAAAAGCTGGACCCACTGACGAAAAATCATTTCCATCATGTTCTTGTTGAGAGACCACTAGTGAGGTAGAAGAATGCACCTGCTCAACTTGTCTGCTATCACAATGGACTTCCCTGGAATGTGCATTGCTATGAGAAAGCGACTGGATGAGATTGCTCATTGCCACACTCTGAGCGCTTCTCAGCACAAGGGGTAAGATCTGGTTCCTCCTTGTTTGTTGATATATCAAATTACTGACATATTGTCCATTTGAATTGCAATTGTCCACACAAGGAGACCATTCTGAAGGACATAGAATGACAGAAGCACTGCTCTCATCTCTAGGACATTGATATGTAAACTGGCCTCTTTAGGAGACCAAGTACCTTGGACTGTTTCCCCAGAAAGTGCCCCCCCCCAATCCCAACTAGGAAGCATCTGAGGTCACTATGGCCTTAAGCACTGGGGGGGGGGGGGGGGCTGAATGGATGGCCTTTTAGAACCTAATCTGATTGAATCCACCACCTGAGATCTCTTCTTGCATATGTGAGTGATTTGAATCAGAATTTACATGGGTTGGTAAAGTATTGACCACTGTGTTGCTAGCATCCACTGTAGAATCCTCATGTAAAATTTGGGTAAAGGCACTAGTGTTACTGCCGCTGACATTGATCCTAGAGCTTGAAGGACCAAGTGGGCTGAAATTTTGGTACTGCAGATTCATTTTCTTGACCTGTGATCTTATAGTCTGAACCCTTGATAGAGGCAGTGAAACTATCAATGACTCTGTGTTGAACAGTGCTCCTATTTTGAAGTGGTTCCAGTTGAGACTTTTTGTAGTTTATGGTTATCCCCAGGTGAGAACAACTCTGGAGAACCTTATCCCTTACCCTTATTACTTGATGCCTGGTTGGGGAGTTAATGACCCAGTTGTCTAGATATGGAAAAACCCGGAATCCTTGCAGTCTCAAGTGAGCTGAAGGGTTGCTGGTCATCCAATCATCTCTCTGCTTTAGGATTTCACAGATGTCCCCAAATGAGACATCTTCAGAAGGTGATCATGGGGACCCTTCACCTTCATCAAAGTCTGTATCCTCCATGACTGACTCTTCTGGAGAGTCCAATTGCTTCCTCTTACACTTTTTCTTCCCAGGGACCTCCTGGGGGGGTGCTCCAGGGAGGTATTGGAAAAAAACAATACTCTGCTGGGAAGCCTGGGGGTCTTGGACTGGCTGTCCCTGAGAAAAAGAGTAGAGAGACCCCAGGTGCAGAGATGTCAAGGCTGGAGACTTAGGATCCAAGGATGATGGATCTGTCTTTTCCAGAGATGCAGAAAAGACCCTCTTCACTGCCTTAAAGACAGGCCACCCCAAAGAGAGAGAGGGAGAGAGAGAGGACCTCTGTTCCAAATAGGCAAACTTTTGGACCGGTGCCTGCCCTTGTTCTGACAGCAATCTTTCCGAGGTCAAAGATGGAGTCCAGTTATCCAATGCCGAGGCTCCGAGGCACAGAGAAGGCTTCAAAAACTTTGGAGTCAACTCAACCACCTTGGATCTGACATAGATGGTTCAGCTCCGAGAGCTCTCTGGATCCGACTAACGCTATCTTCAGAGCAGAGCCAGATGGAGCCAGAGACAGCCTGAATCAGAGGATGAACTGGAAGTGGAGGCATAGTGGGAGAACGGACCTCTTGACCCAAAGGGCTAGGAGCTGACAGGCCACCCATTTGGCTCGGCATCAAGAGAATCTTCAGAACCATTCTTTTCATATCTACTTTAGTTACACTCCTGGAAGAATGGGTGTAGGGGACAGTAGGCGATCTAGGTCACTGCAGAAAAGGTGAAGGCACCGTAGATGGCACTGGATCCACTGGCAGTGAATATCTCTTTCTGGGTAAGAGACGGATATTGGATCCAAAAGGGCTTGAAGTGGTTGGATCCAATGCTGTTTTCGTTGGATCCAAGGATGTCTGATCCTATGCTTTTTTCATCAGATCAGAATAGGTCTGAACCAATAATTTTCTCTTTTTTGGACCCGATGTTGAGGTCAAATCTTTTTAAATTATTTTCTTAGATGATGCAGAACTTGAAGAAGCCATTGAAGGCTTCAAAGGGGAAGGCCGAGGTCAAGATAAGGCTTCTTCAAAGGCTGAGGGAAGCAAACCTTTTAAAATCAATTTATTTTTTCTTTCCGGGATTAAATACATGGAAAATAGAGCAGTCTTCTTGGAGGTGTGATGGACCTAAACAGTATAAGCACATAACGTGGGCATCCGACTTGGGGAGCTTATGCCCACACAATGCACTTCTTAAACCCCATAGGGCCTTTTTCTGCCATACTAACTACAAGAAGCAGATCTGCTACAGCAACAAGAACAGTAAGACTTTTATTTTATATATATATATATATATATATATATATATATATATATATATATATATATATATATATATAAAATGTATGCATATGTATATATGTAGAGAGACAGAGAGAAATAAAGGAAAAAGATTACCAACAATGGTATGCAAAATGAGAAAGAAATACTAACTACAGTATTTAAGTGGTACACACAGTATGGAAGTTGAAAACAGAAAGTAAATAGCAAAAAACAAGTTCCTTTCTTTCTTTCTTTCTTTTCTTTTTTTTTTTTAAATACGCTGCAGAACAGTAAAGTGATAAGGGAGCTAGAAAAAGGAGAAATACTAGAAAAAAAAATAACAAATTTAAATCTTAATCCACTTATCTGCTCAAGAGCTAAGGTGAACCACGTTTTACTCTTAAACCGGGAAATGAGATCTAAGGTACTCAGGGTTGGTGCATTATGGGTAAGGGAGAAACTCAAGAGTTTCAGATTGCCACGAGCATTAGCAACGGCCAAGTTGGGCCCGAGGGATCAGATCTCCACCCATCAGCTGAGGACAAAATGAAAATTGGCAACATCAGATTCAATGATTTTCCTAACTTTATTTATTTATTTATTTTACATTTGTTGACCGGGATAGTCCGACTGGATACATGCCCATTTTCAGCGGACGCCCAGGGAGAAACGCTCCAAACATACAGACAAAACCATACATACATGCCAAGGGTATTACAAAGTCAGAAAGGTTTGGCATTCAAGAGGAATGCACAATTTTAACAGGGGAGAAAAGCTTCAATTGTGCAGATAAAAAACATACATACATGCCAAGCAAATATTACAAAGTAAGTAAGGTGTGTCCCACTAGAGGGATTCACAATTTTAACAGTTTGTAGTAGAATATAACATATTAAACAGGTGGATTACAGCAACAATTATTATTTACAAAGTAATGTACAGAACAAGAATATCACTGCAAGCATTTGTTGATACATGCCATTAGTCATGTCTAGAAAAATTCAGCCTTCTTTCAAAGAGAAACTCACAGTCACCTAAATTATGATTTGAATATGATACATACAATTTATACATGGGAGATATATAAATGATAACATAAGACAGCTTATCTGCCTTTACATGGAAAATTCACAGAAATCCTCAGCCTAGGATGTTGAGTATATACAGTTTGAGCTTCTTACCCAAGTTTAGCAACTATTTGGACAAAATATATATCATCTCAACTGAGTGACTGTTATGTTGTAATATAGAACCTCTTTGCAACTACTGGTATTAGGCAGAGATGTTGTCTGTCTCTTTTTCAGACTACAAGGTAAGACTCAAAGAAAATGTAACAGTATAAAGCAATGTTATGGTAAACTTTATAAACATACAATGTATTTGTAACACTTCTCACTGTTGGACTAATTAAAAAAACCACCCTACTACACTGATGTGTAGCATAACAGAAGATCCCTTAAGCTACATATTATCCAAGTATCACATGGGTGAAGTACTGAGTTCTGCTAATAACTTGGGAGTTCAGATGTAGTTCTTAAAGATGTTGTATGATGCAGTTGATTTGCACATTACTGGTAGCCATTGTGGTATGCTTTATGTAAGCTGAAGTAACTCAGTAGTACATACTTAAATCCATACAGTTCAGCTCCAGGGAAATGGGTCAAGTACTGATGGAAAACCCAGAAGCATGGCTGACCCCATCACAGCAACCTTATCCACCAGCACCAGTAAAATGTCACTGAGCATAGGAAGAGGTACCACTGAGATATTGGGGAAACAATGTCTAACTGTTCACAGTAGTTTTACTGCATGCATCTGGCCCAATGCTGTGTATCCCCCTTCATTAGTGAGTCAGTCATCAGGGACCTGTAGCAAAAGAGAATATTCATATACAATGAGCTAAGCTGTACAAAACTTCATATCTCATACTAATGTAAATTACTTATGCTGACTTACACTATGCAGTAGATTTGCTGATGGGCCATTTATAAATCACTACATACTGCAAATCAGTGTAAGGGACCTATGCCTCTTAGCACTAGAAAATATAGTTTTATGAATCTTATCTATGCTATTTCCTAGTCTCAGAATGCTGAATCATAATTTTTAGATCACACATGCAAACAACACAGATCACTTTCAGATGGCCATTTACTGTGAGAGACTTTGTCCTACCTCATAAGGGGGGGTTATCTTTTTAAATATGATTACCTCCACATCACTGAAGATAAGAGGTAAAAACAAAAGTTATGTACTTACTATAACAACAGATCTGTGTTGTCTGCTTCCATTCTTTCTCAATGGATAGGTTATCAGATCTGTCTTGGATCCAACTTTGGCCACTCTCAGAATTTGGATCCAGTGCTCAGGCTCCTCCCATTACCCATTACCTCCTACAAGTACACAGTGACGGCAGATTGAGTTTGTCCATACCTACCCTAAATAATATTATTCCCTCTAATAGAAAATCTATTATCTCATAGGATGAAAACCTTGCTTCCAAGCCTAGAGCTTGAAGGATACATGACCAAACCAGGGTAGCTATAAATACAGTCATTCCAGGAGCAAAGGATACAACAATTTTAAGTGGGAAGGAGGGATGGAAGTTGGGGAAGGATGGAAGCAAACAACATACATCTGTTGTTATGGTAAGTACTTAACTTTCTTATCTGATGCTGTCTCTTCCATCCATTCCTGAATAGATGGGGCCGAGTCCCCAGTTACTATCCAACTTGGGAAGCCTCATGGAAGGATATTCTGGAGGACAGCCAAATCAAAGGAAGCTATAGACCTTGATTGTAAATCCAACTTGTAATGTGAAATGAATGTATAGACATTGGACCAAGTAGCTGCAGCACAATTGTCAAGTGATACCCTGAAAAAGAAGTCAGTGGAGTTAGCCACTGACCTTGTTGAGTGAACCTTAGGATGTCTAGGTAAAGATAATCCTTTCCCTTTGTAGACATGTGAAATACAGTCAGATAATCATACAGAAAGAGTCACTTTAGACACCCCTTCCACTATTTGGCTGTTGTAAAGGAAATGAACTGATCAGTCTTTCTAAACTTCTTAGCTCGATGCAAGTAAAAGTGAAGCTGATGATGCAATCCAACAGGCAAAACATATATTCCTTTTGTTTGTGAAAGTTGGAAAGACAACAGGAAGGCTAACAGACTGATTAAGTGATGATTCAGAAGCCACCTTTAGAGGAAACGAAGGATTAGTTCTTAGAGTAACTCTGACCTTGTGGAAGACCACATAAGGAGGTTTACAAGAAATGGCATGTAATTTGAATCCCTCCTTGCAGAGGTGACTGACACTAAAAATAGGGTCTTCCAAGCCAAATATTTAAAATAAATCATACATAGCTACATGTTTGACAGTGGGTCTAGTTAAGGGCTGTAAGAGAATGGTAATATCCCAAGGAAGACACAGGATCCCTAAGTGGAGGCTAGAGAAGGAAGCTGCCCCTAGGAAAAGCCTTAGAGAATTTTAGGGCGGCAATGAAAGAGTGATTCTCCGCAAGACTGCAACAGGAGATAGCTGCTAGTTAGACTTGATAGTAGAGTAGATGACTCCACTGTAACAGAAACATGCCAAGAAATCCAAAATTGCTGGGAGGGTGCCTGAAAAAGCGTCTGAATTTTTGCTGTAAACCCAAACAGAAAATTTCTTCCACTTCTTATAGATGTTCTGGTAGACAGTCTCTGCTCAAAAGTCAAAATGTCCAACTGGCAAAGACAGCCTGGACTGTCTAGCCATCAACAGAACTGGAGAAGCCATGTGGTCAAATCGAGGGCTTGGATACCCAGTTGAAGCAAACTGCATGGGTGAGAAAGAAGATTTGGAACAAGGTCTAGCACCCAGGGTGGGTGGATCAAATGAGACCAGAGGAAGGGAACCCATAACTTTCAGGGCCAGAAGGGAACAATGAGGATTGCTGTAGCCTTCCTTGCCAATGCTTTCTGTAGAAACTTTGGGATGAGAGAAGTTGGGGGGAAAGCATGCAGGAGATGTGGGGACCAAGCGTGGATCAGAGCATCCCAAGATGACTCCCTCTCCAGAGGGATAAGGATGAAATAGTGCTCCACTTGGTGTTGTAGGGAGAGGCAAAGAGTTCACAGCATGGATGGCCACAGCAGTTGAAAATCTGATCAGCCACTGTCAAGTTGAGGGACCGCTCATGAAGGAGGAGGATAGACCTGCTCAACCTGTCTACTAAAACACTGGACTTTCCCAGTATGTGTGTTGCTCTCAAGGAAGGTACACTAAGAAGTAAAATGGGATAGTTAAAAGCACTAGAGGATAAACCTGACAAAGATAAGATATCATCAAATGAAAAAAAATGTTTATTTAGCTTAAACCCAGCCTGAGCAAAGGAAATCGCATCTGTAGCAAATGAATAGCAAACAAGATCTGAGGTAACTCTGTACTTGCAGGGGGTTATGGGTAAGAGGAGGAGTCCGAGAACTGCATCCAAAGTCTGACAGTGGCTATGTAGTTGGATAGGAGACATAGCCTATCCACTGAGGAATAGACGGAAGAGGCAACATCAGATCTTTGCTTTCAGAATTTTGTAATTTTGAATCCTGTGGTTTGGAAACAAGTACCGTTCCATTTGCCTGTATTCTCTTAGCACTCATTTTAATTATGGACAGCCTTCAAAGAGTCAAGAGATAAGTGCAGGCCCAAAGTCAATTTCCAGTATATATGGAGGTCTTTTTTTTCTGTCTAATAAACCAATGGTATGGTGATCACTAGTACTAGATATTCATGTATATTGCCACTAAATACTCCTGAGTATGGCAGCATTACTACCACTGGTAAGAGATGATCTTCCATCTGGCTGCACAGCTACCACCTCAGTAGATATCATTCTTATCTGTGATCACATGATTATCACTGACACAAATACTTTTCTTAGGTATTTCAGTACAGCTACTACTAGCACTAGTTTACATCTATTACATTTGGTGACACAGCAATCAGTGGTAATCTCATTTTTTGATATGGCAGCATGGCTATCACTAGCATTACATATCATTCCTAGGTAGTGCAGCATGGGTATAGAGATGTGGATACCCCTAACAGTATAAATCATTTCTAGATATAGCAGCATGACTACAACTAGCAGTAGGTTATCATTTATGGTTATGGAAGCATGGCCTCCACTAGTAATGGATGTAATTTCTGTATATGATAGCATGGCTACCACTAGCAGTATATATCAGTTGTAAGTTTGGTCACATGCCTACCACTTGCAGTAGGCATCATTTCTGAGTAAGGCAGTATAATTATCACTAGCAGTATATATCAGTTATAAGTATGGTAATACTACTTCAAATCCTACTACTCAATACCTTTTAACCAATGTCTTTCTGCCTAACACTGTTACTTATTTTCCTCAAACATAATACTTTTTTCATGTCTAATCTCTTTGCTAATAATCTTTAGCTTCACTGCAACTTTATCCTACCAAACCACTACACACCGTTATACATCAGTAACCACCACCAACCTACCCTACAAAGAAAAGTACTATTCTAACACCTCTCCTCAGCTGTTTCACTATACCCTCCCATATATCTCTAGCCCCCATATAGCAACTACTATATCCTTCAAATCCCACTTTATACCCTTAACTCCAACCCATATAACAAAATATGACTCATTCTACACTTATCTAATCTTCATCCTTTTACAGAGTGGAGACGTACACCCAAACCCAGGCCCAAACTCAAATGTTAGCAAAAAAAAAGACACTAAAAACCTAAATGTATTTACTTTGAACCTAAGAAATATATTTAACAGGATAATCCTTCTGCATGCCTGGATAGAACAAAACAAACCAGATATACTAGCTCTAACAGAAACATGGTTAAGATAGAAATTATAACTCCAGCTATGCCATTTATAGAGTAGATAGACAAATAATAATAATAATAACAATAATAATAATAATAATAATAATAATAATAAGGTGGAGGGAAGGCCTTTCCATATGAATCCATTCTCAACATTACACCCTACTCAAACAGTATAGCCACCTTTTCCAATGCAGAGATCCTAATAGCCTCCCCTGAACCTCAATGATACAAAAAAAATCTATATCATTGTAGTGTATATTCCACCTGGAAACAACATACCTGTCCTGGAAGACATATTAACTTGGACATTACAACATATCAAACAAGAAACAGTCATCCTAGTTGACATGAATATCGAATGGCATTCTATCACAGCTGACTCTCCCACCAATAGCATTAATCTGTATGGCTTTAACCAACTAATCACAAGTCCAACACAATACAATAAAGACTTCACTTGCCATTACACTTTGGATTGGATTCTAGTCTCGCACCCAAAAACCTTTTCCTCCTCAGGTACACTCTCTGTCTCTCTTAGTGACTATCTTCCCACATATGTCATCAGAGCCAGTACCCACCATCCAAAAACACACTCACTAAAATCAGTTAGAAACACAAGTAATTCAGTCAACAAATACTTAATGACTTACTTCATAAAATGCTTAATGACTTACTCCATAAAATACGTAATGACGTACTCCATAAAATAAACTGGACAGGTACTGACTGGGTTTAATTTTTTGGGGATAATCTCTTGGCTAGGCTTGTAAGGGCCCCAGGGCCATTAGGCTAGTAACCTCCTATGATCTGTGACATTCCTAAAACTACTACCTCTCAATGATGCAGTCCAATATTTCAATTCTACCTTCCTAAAAATAATTGATACTCTAGCCTCTGTACATACAAAAAGGGTAAAAAAAAATAAAACCCCATGTATAACAAAGACTGTATTAACCTGATGAAAGAAAAGAGACCTAGCCTGGAATATACAGAAGCTAAACAAAACTGAACAAAATCTTCTCTTTCAAAACACTCCACAACAGCGTAACTAAATTAGTCAACAAAAGCAAAAAATCCTATTACTCACACCTTCAGCAACAACATAAATGCAACACCAAAAAATTCTGGCACTCAATATCTACCCTTCTCAATCCTGATACAAAGAGCACTATGCTTCACCCAATGCCCTCTCATCACAAATAGAAGAATTTAATAAACACTTCATAAAATCCATAGCTGACCTACTGATTACTAATACTAACAGTACATCCAGCCACTTACACTCAACCTCTAACATCAATAACTCCTCACTAATTTAGACCACACCAACAACAACACACATAACAAATGCAAAGATAACCAGACCTCTTTGTCCTTTCAGCCCATACCCACTTTAACAATAAAAAACTTACTACTCAAACTAAAACCCTGCTGCACATCGGCAGATAATCTCCCACCACAATATCTAAAATTTGCCACCGACTCTGTCGCTTACCCAATCAGCACCCTCAAAAATAGATCTCTATCTGAATAAATAGTCCCTACTGTATAGAAACTACCACATATAACCCCAATACATAAAGGAGGAAACTCCACAGAAATATCTAACTTCTGTCCCATATCCATACCATCTCCTATATCCAAAATTCTTTAAAGGTGTATCCATCAACAGTTAATGAAATACCTACTGCAGAACAACTTGTTTCTCAAACTCAGCATGGCTTCCAGCCTGGTCACAGAACATCTACAGCTCTACTGTCCTTTACAGGCACTGAAAATAGGGCCAGAGATGAAGGATATCTTCTATCTTCAGTGTTTCTGGACCTCTCTAAAGCCTCTGACACGGTCTCACACCCCTTACTAATTAATACCCTGTCTATCTTAGGATGCTCCCCTACCACAGTACAATGGTTTCAAACCTATCTACAAGACCGGAAGCAAGCAGATAAATGGTCTAACCAACTTTCCCCCTTTTTCAATAACCATACAGAAGTCCCTCAAGGGTCCATCCTAAGTCCCCTACTGTTTAATATATTCACCAATAATTTACATGCCTCCTCTTCCCCAGGAAAACTAATTTAGTAAGCAGATGATTCCACCATAATCTACACCTCTCACACTCTCCCAGAACTACTCAAAAATACTCAAAAATCTTTCATGGCTATAGAATCGTGGCTCATAGATGCCAAAAAATTTCTGAATCCTACATAAACAACTTATAGTCCTTCACCCCAAAAATACCACCGTAAGCTCTGACAAATTTAACATCCGCTCAGCCAACAACACTATCATTGAAAGAGTACAAGAAATAAAATTACTGGGTGGAACTATTGATAACAAACTCACCTTTGACCTTCACATCCAGCAAAACATAAAGAAAACTCAGAAAAAACTAGGACTTCTCTACAGAAATAGGTAATTCCTTACCACAACAACCGAGAATACCCTAGCAAAACCTTTCCATCTCCACTCCCTATTTTATGGTTCTTGTATATTCACCAACCTGCAAAACTCCATCAAGACAAAAATGGAACAATGCTATAACAAGGTCGCAAAGTTCGCCACAAACTCCAAATACCATATACACCACTGTAAACCACTAAGAGAACTAAACTGGCTTGAACTCTCCAACCAACTTACATTATCCAACTATCTACTATATATGTAAGTTAATTTACAAACCCACTGCTTGCCCCCCCTTGATAAGCTTGTCAAACAATACGTACCTAGCAGATCACTCAGATCAGAAGACAAAACCATGCTAGAAATCTCCGAACATTCTAAACAATCAGGTCAGTGTCTTTACTCGTACTCTGTTTCTAAACTATGAAATTCTCTCCCTTCAGCCACCAGATCAACCGCCAGCCTGCCAGTCTTTAAACCTTTCTAAAAGTGCACCTAAGTCATGGCTGTATGTGCTTAACTCCACGTTACTCCCCCTTTCTTTCTGCTTCCTCTGTCCACCTTCCTTGTTCTCTGCAGTCTCTCTTACCTCCTCCAGTTGACGTATGAAACCTCACCAAGAATTCTCCTCCCCTCCCCATAACCTTAGTCTGCATTCTTCTTTCTGTCTCTCTAATCCCAAGTTTATAACTTCTCAAATCTTCTATGCTATTTCTCCCCTTCTCTAAGTAAAGCTATTTATATAATCCAGTGTAAACCTGTTTTCATGTTAACATGATGATAAGCACATGTTAACTTGGGAACAGGTTAACATGATGCTAAGCACATCCACTATTATCTTCTCAAGTAATCTAGTGTTAATACATTGTAATATTTTAGAATAAAGTCAAATTTTAAGCAAAACTCTAAGCAAAAGGCCATTTTTTCAACTCTAATCTGCTTGTAATGTATTGTGTCATGTCTTAACTAACATTATGTTGTTTTAAAAATTGTATTCTAGCTGTGTAAGTACCTCAATACATTGTGTCAAGTCTTAACTAATATTGCTGTTGTAAAAATTGCAGTCTATCTGTGTATGTACCTAAATGTCTAAATGTGTAGCCCCCCATCAGGTCTCTTCTGAAAACGGGTTATGTGACCCAGTCGGACTATCCCGGTTAACAAATGACAAATAAATAAATACAAAATATATGCCTACCACTTGCAGTATATATCAGTTCTAAGTATAGTACATGATTACCATTTGCAGTAGGTATAATTTCTGAAAAAGTCAGCATGGCTACCACTAGCAGTGGATATCATTTGTAGGTAAGGCAGCATGGATGGGGCTACTACAGGCAGCAAGTAATCCCTAAGTATGGTAGTAAATTTATAACTAGCATGAGACATCATCCTTGGGCATGGTATCATGGCAACCATATATGCCACCACAGCTTCCAGTTGCAATAGATATCATCCCATGGTATGACAAAATAGTTACTCCTAGGCAATGGAAAACACCTCTAGTTATGGCAGTGGTGCCATACTCCTTAAGTAAATATCTTATTAGTATTAAGGATCTATTTCTGGTCCATCTCGACCCAATAGCCCATTATATACCCATCTCTTTCTTCACTTCTAATCACAAGTTATAGAGTTCTTCACAAAAAAAGTTTTCTTTTTTTTTGCCTTTACAGTTTGCTATGCTACCCTTTTGCTGGTCTTCTTTGTAAACAGCATCTGCATTTTGACAAGTACGTACCTACTACTTTTGCCACCATATCAGAAGTGTACTTCTTGAATGCTTTATTTATTTATTTTTGATAACCAGGTAGGTGGACTTGTCCAATTAGGTTTTTCAGCCATGATCAAGGCACAAAAGCAAATGACAAAAGGTAAAGCTTGTTACACATCATAATATATAAAACTTGAACTCAGTTAAACTCATAAAATACTCTGAATGTATCAGAAAATTTAATTTTATATAAGTCATAGTACTGTCATTAAGCCCAACATTAAGTTGCATAGTCTATACAATTAAGGGGATGTGATTAAGAAAGTAGACAGCTTAATATATCTGTTCAAGAAATTAATGCAGAAATAAACTGTGCACACTATACTGACTGTGTTATAAAAGTGTGGACAAAACAAACAGAGAAAAAAAGAGAAAAAGAAAAACTATTTTGTTTTTACTATTACATGCTTATAATACAAATTGTATAACATGTTAGCATTGCCTATGTAAAATTAAGCACTAAGGCAAATGTAAAGTTACTATTTGGATTAATAGCAAATATTCGCAGGGGTTTAAATTAGCCCTTGCAGATGAAATAAGAGCAGATATAGATGTCTTGAAGGTGTTTTAAGAGTTTTTCATAGGATCATAGGAAGTTACTAGTCTAGCCAAGTTCTACCATTACTTCCACAATCAGCACCTATTGCCCGAGTCCAAGAGGGACACAGATGGAACCCTTGGGGTGAATTTATGGTTAGCCATCCAATTGTCCAGTCTGCATTTGAAGAGGGCCAATGAGGTGCTCTATTTGACATGAAGTTGGAGTCTGTTCTAAAGGTGTGGTAAACTCCTCAAGACAAATCTGTCCCTCCAGCAGGTTCTATTAATGGCGCATATCAGGTTAAGGTTTTTACAGCGAGTAACTCATTGTGACAATAGGAGGTACTGCCAGCCAAGCCAGCAGAAGTAGGATAGTGGATGTATGACTTGTGCCAGCACAGCTAGCTGGAATTTTGTAAATAACTAGATGTCATTTTACATGAACTTGATTTGTATAGATGCTGAAAATATATTTGTGAGGTTTGCTTGTGTTAAAATGTGTCAACAGTGCGCCCTGCTGGAATGAAAAGAAATGTACATGTATTATTGTAACTGAATGAAATGTATATGTTTTAACAGATGATACTGGAACAGTAGATGTTAACAAGATACTTTAAGAAAAATAAAGGAAATGTGAATGAGCTGCTAAACCATTAAACATCACCTAACAGTGCTGAATAGGACCAGAGATGGTGGTTTGAAAGAAGCCTTTGTTCATTAGCTAAGTACACAGATGGGAAGACCCAGGCACTGCCATAAACATTCAGATGTGTATTGTAGCCATCTATGCTAAATTCCTGTCTCAACTTCAAAGGGGGAGACTGTGAGAACCTACAGTCAGGTGACAAGATGTGGTCATTCTGCAAGTCATCTTGAAAATTATATTTTACAGGGAGTAATATATGAGTTATTGAGTATTATGTTTTGGGGAACCAGACTAGAAAGACCACTCACATATTTCATTGTGCCTTGCTCTATCAACTAAGTTATTAGGGAATAGTAATTCTCCTAGATTCAGTAAGGAATATAGTGAGGCTTATATTAGAGATTATTTTTTCTTTATTTGTATGACTCTGTCCATCAATATTATTTTCAATATTTACTATGATTTGAACTCTGTGGTTTACTGTAAATATATATTTAGTATTTACTTGTTCTTTTATTATTTATTATTAAATATATTTAAACTTTTCATTGTGGTTGGTCCTTTTTATAAAATATTTAAGCTTTTGAGAGTGCTTATATTTATTTGGTGACACTGTGTGGATCACTGCAGAAGGCCCAGCTGTCCTGGTCAGCTACTACCATTTGTATTAGTATTAATATTATACAGTATAACTGGACACCCTTTGTTAAGGGTCTTAGAGTAGCTGATTGTAGAGTGGCTGGTGATAACTACCTTATACTCTGAACAGAAGGGGACACAGCAGGTAAATCTGTGCCAGCCTTTCCCAGGCGTGTGTGTGTGTGTGTGTATATGTGTGTGAAAAAATCAAATCTCACAGTGTGTGCGTGTGTGTGTGTGTGTGTGTGTGTGTGTGTGTGTGTGTGTGTGTGTGAGTATGGACACCAAGCACTGGGCTTATAGATTGGATGCTGGAGGTCTTAGCATGGGCACTCAGCTGAGGACCTAACCCTACAGCTGTATCAGTGGAGAGTCTTACTGGGGACCTGGAGAGAGACAGAAAGATCCAGACCCTGGACTGAGTGTATTCCCTGTGTGCTCTTAAGGGAAATTGTGCTTGATGCAGAGAGGTCTGCATCTGGAAATACTGAGTGCATCCATTCGTATTCCAAGTACACGTCTCTCTCCAGTATCTGTGGTGAGAATTCAGGATCCTTGATCACTGGCACAGCATGGGGATATCATATATTGGTGAGCAGTGGTGGGATATTAATTGAACTCCTGTAGCCTGTAAGCAGTTGTCACTAAAAAGGTCTATTTTCAAGCAGCCACAAAGTATAGTTTCATATCACAATAGGTTTATTTATTTACTTTTTGTTAGCTTAGTCAGGGAGAGTAGGCAAGGATGTCAGCAGAGGACTATGTCAAGATGACAAGGAACCAGTTGGCTGAGATGTGCCAAGCCAAATGACTGGTAGATGCCAACCTGATTAAAGGGGAAATGACTGCAGCCTTAGTCACAGAAGCAGCACAGACCAGCAACCAGGAAGACAACCAGTCTGGTATTGGGGATGTACCGCTGTCAGGAACAAGAAACTTCAACTTTTCCTCAAATGAAGAAAAAAATCAATCTGGAGTTAAAAAGACTTGAACTGGAGGCCAAACATTTGGAACTAGAATCATCAGAAAGACTGCAGTGCTTGGAGGCTAAAGCAAATGAGAAACTGTGGCATTTGGAGGCAGAAGAAAATGAGAGACTGCGGCATCTGGATGTCGAAGAAATGGAGAAGCAGTGTCAGCATGAGAGGGTGATGCTGAATCTTCGCCAGGATCATGGAGGTAATGCGGAAGGAAATAACTAAACTTCAGAAGCAATAAAGGTCAGTAATTTTCTTCCACAATTTACAGAGGGTGATAATATGATAGTTTTATTCATATATTTGAAAGGGTATATACACAGTATAATGGTGACCAAGGGCTCTGGGTATAATTCCTGATGCCCTTACACCATGGCAAAGCTGCAATTGCTGTTTCTAAATTGTCTGATACTGATTGCTCAAACTATGATATTGTTAAAAAATGTTTATTGGAATGTTTTAAGTTAACACCTGATGCTTACAGAAAAAAGTTTTGTGAGCATAGACGCAAGGCAGATGAAAGTGTGTGTGATTATATTGCTGAGTTAAGCACTTATTTTCATAGGTGGGTGAGTGGATGTTAGGTCACCACTTTTCAAGGACTGGCAGATCTTTTCGTGAGGGAGCAAGCCCTTAGTACTTTGTCTGAGGACATGAGAATCTGGTTGGCGGACAGGGAATGCAACTATGCAGATGAACTGGGGAAAAGGGGGATCTCTACTTAGCAAGCAGGGCATCACTGCACAGGAAAGGTATATTCAGTGCTACATATGGATATAAGGGAACCCATGGTGGGCAGCCTAAACCACCTTGACATAGACCGCCAGTCACATGGGAATGGCCAAGATCAAGGGTTAAATCTTTTATATGTAACCAGTGGGGCCATGTGACATATAGATGTCCATGGAGGCAAGGTGGGGAACGAAAGGTGTGGAGCTAGCAAGTGGGAATAACAGAATGTCAGTGGTAAGTTGTCTGGAGACAATAGCGGTATCAAACTACCACCAGAGTTTGTATCCTATCTTGTTGGATGGAAAACAGGCCCCTGCCAAGAGACACAGCCTCTGATATAACCACTGTGAAGCCTGGTTAAAGAGGAGCAGTACTTGCTTGGGCAGTCCACTCCAGTAAGAGCTTTAGAAGGGATCCCATTTCAAATCCCTTTGGCCAGGTTTCACCTTGACTGGAAAGGTAGAAAAGAAAGCAAGTAAGTAGGTGTGTTCGAGGGTATCCCTGCAGATGTCTTGATAGGGAACGATTCTGATAATGCAGTACCTTGTGTGCATGCAGTGGCATGCAGTCAGACTTGGAGACAGGCATGTGGGTCAGGTAGCCTGGGGGAGACCCAGACAGACTGCATCCCTGAAGCCAGGACTGGTGCTGTAGCTAATTCAGGGAGGGAGCTACCCTGTAGCAGTGAGCCTGAAGATGAGCCATGGCTGCTGGTAGGTACTGATGTTCCCTTGGACAGAGTGATTGCAAGGGAAGAGGTGAGTGGTCGTACCTGGGCTGACAGTGAGGCACTGCTGTTAGAAGATATCAGACTTCCTGTGGAAGGGGAGCTGGGAAAAGTCACAAAGAAAGAGTTGAGACAGGCTCAGCTCTCAGACCCTACATTACAAGGCTTGAGGGAGGTAGCTAGGGAGGTGCCTGATTCTCAAGAAAAAAGAGGAGCCTGCATACTGGAACAAAGGGTACTGTACAGAAAGTAAACCCCTGAGGGAGGTCTAGAAGGTGAGGTAATACATTGGTTGATAGTGCCTAGAGCCTACCATTTGGCACTTCTAGCCAATGACATTCCTTTTGCAGGTCATATGGGCATAAAGCATACCAACAGACGTATTATGCAGAACGTTTATTGGCCTGGGATTGCCAGGGATGTAACCGTGTACTGATGCACCTATGAGGAGTGCCAAAATGTAGGGAAGGCAGGAGACAAGGTCAAAGCTCCTTTGACGCCTTTGTCTGTGATTGAGAAGCTATTTCAGAAGGTAACTATGGATATTGTGGGGCCTCCGAGTATCCCCAAGCTCCACAGGGAAGAAGTATATCCCTGGTGGTAGTAGATTATGCTACTAGATACCCAGAGGCAGTAGCACTGTCCTCCATTTAGGCAAAGAAGGTGGCAAATGCTTTCTTAGAGATTTTCAGCAGGGTAGGTTTCCCAAGAGAAATACTGACTGACAGAGGTGCCAATTTCATGTCAGACCTACTGGCTTGTCTGTGGAAGCACCATGAGGTGAAGCTCCTAAAGACCACCTGCTACCATCCCCAGACTAATGGTCTTGTGGAGAAGTTAAACTCTACACTAAAGACCATGCTACAGGCATCTGAAGATCAGTTTAAGAGAGAGTGGGACAAATATTGCCCCATCTGCTGTTTGCTTACAGAGAAGTACCCCATGAATTCACCCTTTGAGTTTCTGTATGGGCATAGGGTGAGGGGAACCTTTAGATTTGATTTGTGATGAGTGGGAGGGTGAGTGTGAATCCCACAAGGAGTCTGTTGTGGTACATGTCCTAAACCTCAGGACAAGGCTTAGGGAACTCATAGGCTTGGCCCAGGAGAACTTGGCAGGAGCCCAACAGCAGAAAAAGGTATGGTATGACAGGGATTCTCGAGCCAGAGAGTATGCTATGGGCCAGCAAGTGATGGTGCTCATTCCTGTAGACACAATAAGCTGTAGGCACCTTGGGAGAGACTCTTCAAAGTAGTAAGGAAGGTCAGTGATGTTAAGTACATATAGAACTGCTAGGCAGGAGGCAGGAGGCAGGGACACAAACTATACCATGTTAACATGATGAAGCCTTACCATGACAGGGAGGCCCTTGTGCTGAGAATTTGCAGTGGATTGCAGAAGGAGTCTGAGGGGGTCTGGTGAATGATCTCCTCAGTGAGGATTGGACTGACACCTCAGTGGTAGGGGTAGCAATGTCCAAGCTGCAATCTCCTACCCAGGTTTAAGAAATCCAGCAGTGTTACAGGAGTTTGGGGACATGTTCACTGGGAAACCAGGGTGCACCCATCTGGTGCAGTACCATGTGGATACAGGACCCCAAAAACCTATCAAGCAGGCCCCTTACAGGGTGCCTGAGTGAGTCAGACAGACTTTGAGGGAGGAGATACAGGAGAAGTTGGAAGTGGGAGTAATCCAGGACTCCAGTGGAGTTGGTACCAAAGAAGGATGGTAGAACCAGGTTCTGTGTGGACTACAGACAACTAAGTAGTCACACAGAGTCAGATGCCTACTCCATGCCAAGGATAGATGAAGCCTTAGAAAAGTTGGGTGGGGCTAAGTATCTGACCATTACTTATGTGACCAAGGTCTACTGGCAGGTGCCCTTGACTCCCAACACTAGATAGAGGTCAGCTTTTGTGACTCCTTTCAGCTTGCATGAGTTCATGAAGATGCCCTTTGCAATTAAAAATGCCCCACAGACTTTCCAGAGGCTGGTAGATCATATCCTAGCAGTAGCAGAAGGTTATGTCCTTGCTTACCTGGATGATATTGCCATCTACAGCCATTCCTGGCAATAGCACCTTCAGCATGTCAGGGAGGTGCCTGTCAGATTGCAAAAGGCAGGGATGACCAATAAGCCCAGTAAGTGTCAGGTTGGTATGGCAGAAGTCTTCTACCTGGGACATAGAGTGGGGAATAGTAGGATCAGGCCACAACCTGCCGAAGTGGAAGCCATTCAAGTATGGTCTGACCCTCTTACAAAAAAGCAGGTGAGGGCATTCTTAGGGACAGCGGGATACTATAGAACATTTGTTCCCAATTATAATAGCTGCTCTCCTCACAGACCTGACAAGGAAAAACAGGCCAGATAAGGTAGTGTGGACCCCATCATGTGAGCAGGCATTCTAACAGCTTAAATGAGCTTTGGGAGGACCCCCTGTGGTAGCCAGTCTAAATTACAGCAAATAATTTGTTGTGCAGGTGAATGCTTCAAACCATGGGGTTGGGGCTGTAGAAAAGGAATGTCTAGCCGTAGTATGGGCACTGCAGAAACTTCAGCCTTATCTGTATGGAAGGAAATTCACTGTAGTTACAGACCTCAATCCCTTAACATGGCTACATGGAGCCAGGAAGCAAAATACCAAGTTATTAAGGTGGAGCTTAGGATTGCAGGAATATGACATGACAGTACAACACAACAGTGGGGTCAGCAATGCCAATGCAAATGGATTCTCAAGACAGGGAATGGGGTAACATATTCCCAGATAAGCTTATTTCTCTCAAGCCATGTTTCTCAAGGGTCACTTGAAAAACTAGCTTGAGTCTTCAAAGGGGGGAAAGGTGTGACAACAGGAGGTACTTCCAGCCAAGCCGGGAGAAGTAGGGCAGTGGATGTGTGACTTGTGCCAGCACAGCTAGCTGGAATTTTGTAAATAATTATGTCATCTGTATGTCAAACTGATTTGTATGGATGCTTGTGCTGAAAATGTACTTGTGAGATTTGCTTGTGTTAAAATGTATCAAAAGTGCATCCTGCTTGAATGAAAAGATATGTATATGTAGTATATGTATTACTGCAACTGAATTAACTGCATATGTTTTAATAGAGAATACTGGGACAGCAGAGATTAACCAGCTAGGTTACTTTAAGAAAAATAAGGGAAATGTGAATGAGCTGTTAAACCATTAAAATGACACATAACAGTGCTGAATAGGACTGGAGATGGTGGGTCTGGAAGAAACCTTTGTTCATTAGCTCAGTAAACAGAGGGGAAGCTGCAGGTACTGCCATAAACATTTAGATGTGTATTGTAGCTGTCTATGCTAAATTCATGTTTCAGCTTCAAAGGGGTTACCGTGAGAACCTACAGTCAGGAGACCAGATGAAGTCATTCTGCAAGCCATCTTGGATATTATATTTTACAGTGAGTAATCTCTGAGTATTGAGTACTCTGTTTTGAAAGACCACTCACATATTTCATTGTGCCTTGCTCTATCAAGTACGTTATTATAGAACAGTAATTCTCCTATATTCAGTAAGGAATATAGTGAAGGTTAGTTTAGAGATTGTTTTTCTTTATTTGTATGAGTCTGTCGATCAATATTATTTTCAATATTTCCTATGATTTGAACTCTGTGGTTTACTGTAAATATATATTTATTATTTTCTTGTTCTTTAATTATTTCTTATTAAAAATATTTAAACTTTTCATTGTAGCTGGTCCTTTTTAGAAAATACTTAAGCTTTGAGCTTGCATATATTTATTTGGTGACACTGTGTGAGCCACTGCAGAAGGCCTAGCTGTATTGGTCAACTACTACCATTTGTATTAGTATTAATATTACACAGTATAATTGGACACCATTTGTTAAGGGCCTTAGAGTAGCTGAATGAAGAGTGTTTGGTGGCAGTGATAACTTATACTCTGGGCAGAAAAGGACACAGCAGGTAAATCTGTGCTAGCCTTTCCTAGGTGTGTGTGTGTGTGTGTGTGTGTGTGTGTGTGTGTGTGTGTGTGTGTGTGTGTGTGTGTGTGTGTGTGAGTGTGTGAGTGTGTGCACGTGTGTGTGTGTGTGTGTGTGTGAAAAATCAAATCTCACAGTGTGTGTGTGCTACTTGGAGCAGGGACACGAAGCATAGGGCTTACAGAGAGGGTGTTGGAGGTCTTGGCTTGGACACTCGGCTGAGGACCTAACCATACAACTGTACCAGTGAAGAGTCTTATTGAGGACCTGGAAGGAGACAGACAGTGAGATCCAGACCCCAGTGTCCCTGTGTGCTTTTAAGGTAAATTGTGCTTGATGCAGAGAGGTCTGCATCTGGAAATACTGAGTGTATCCATTTGTATTCCAAGTGCATCTCCCTCTCCATTGTCAGTGGTGAGGATTCAGGATCCTTGATTACTGGCCCAGCGTGGGGATGTCACACTCATGTACCATTTGACTTGCAGATATGCAGCATTCCCAATAAAGCAGGGTCAAAGATTGCCTTACATGCAAGGCAGAGATCACCTCTGAGTAGTCTGTAAGAAACAGAATAAAGTGGCAGTGATTTCAGATGATCCATGTAGGACTGATGCTGAAGACTTTGAATGTTCCTTGGGAGAAACCTTTGTAGTCTCTCCAATTGCTGCAGGTGCTTGGAAAGGTACATACAAAAAGGGCCATTGTACTCGATTACTGGCCTGATGAGGGAAAAGTACAGGAAAGTTATAACTTCTTTTTTTTTGGAGAAATGCCCTTACTTATGAGATGAGCAATATAGAATGCCCTTCTTACCACTGTGGAGACATGGTGATAAAAGGAAAGATTGCTGAAAAACCTGTCTGCCAAGGTCTCTCATCACTGAGTGTGTACTTAGGGTGTTTCTATTGATGTGATAGCTAGCAGGAGCATTGCCCTTACTGAAAGGGATGGCAATACATTCTTTTGCACTGAGCTTAAGGATATGACTTTGGCACCAATCATCTGTTTGTGTAAGACCCACTTGTAGGATGTCGGCATTGTTTGGAGATTCTATGAACAGTCCCAGTTTGCAGTCATCAGCAAACTTTGTCAGCCACAGACTTTTAGTTTTTACTTGTACTTTGAAGAAATAGATTCCAAACAGTAGAGGTACTAGGACTGAACCTTGTGGAACACCACTGGTTACAGGTCTGCTGTTGGAGGTGGATTCCCCTATTTTGACTATATGGGTTCTTTCAGTGAGCCAGCTAGTGACCTATCTAATGATATAAGGGTTGATACCTAGCTGGGTGAGTTTGTCAATGATGCCTGAGTGTGGGGATAGTGTCAAAAGCCTTGACTAAGCCTAGACAGGCTGTATGCACAGATTTTCCCAGGTACATAGCCATGGTGACCGTCTCAAAGAAGTCTACCAGGTTTAACAGGCATGATCTCTCTTTGACAAATTCAAACTGAGTAGGGTCAAATGTTTGGAGATTACCTATATCATTGTTGATAAGGTCCATGATGATTTGCTCCATGGCCTTGCAGATAAGGCTAGTCAGGCTAATAGGTCTATAGTTCCCAGGGTCAGTGAAAGCACCACTTTTGTGCAAGGTAAAATTACTGATAGGTATAAGGAAAAAGTGTATACTTCTGCAAATTTTGAATTCTCAGGTTCATATGTTAAAGCTTGTTTTGACAAACTATTAAAGTATGAGGAAAGTTTTTTCAGCAGTTTCTTTTTTTGAGGACAAATCTGTTTTAAATAACTTAGTTTCTTTTTTTGCACAGGTAATTTCTCATTGTTTGCAGTGTATTTTATGACTCTGTTGATAATTCTTCCAGGGCTATGGTCACTGGTACTGTTTTAAGGAGGTTTGCATGATTGCATTAATAAAACCTTCCAGATGATATTAAAAATGAAACTGTAAATTCTCCCTTGCACAGAGATTTAGTGTTTGGTTCCTCTGTTGCAGAGGTGATCAAAATGTGAGATGAAAGGGACAAGATGATCCAAGGAATCTCTAAGATTCTTCAGTTCTCTTTTTCTGAATTGTTCACAGGATTTTCTTTCTTCTTTTCCATTTTTTGGAAGAAAACAGAATAAACAGTCTGAACAAAATTCAGGTTAATAAGACATTTAAGAAGGAATGGCAAGGGAGTTCCAAAAATAAGTCTCGGCCCTCCCCAAACCAAGGACAGACCAATATGTCTGACTGACTATTCAAGAGACTCTGTGACCACTCCGACCCTGGCCTCCTTTTTCTTCTAGAAAGTCTTGATCTCCTTTTTTCTCTTTGGCAAAAGACTGCTTCAAACCAATGGGTCCTGAATATCATTCATCAAGATTACAGAAGGCAGTGGGATGAAGTTCCACATCCACCAGTTCAGGCTCTTTTGTTTCCATGTGTTCTTCATTACATGCTGCCCCAAGGACTACTAAAACAGTTCCTCCTTCCCAAGTGGGGATTTTTTTTTTATCCAAGGATGTTGCTATTGTCAAAGAAAGAAATACTTGGAGACCAGTTCTGGATATTTATTTTTTAAACCGGTTTGTGATAGTACCCTAATTCAAAAATGTTGCCAATTCACAACCTATTATCTCTTTTTCTCTTTCAAGTTTCCTGGTAACACTAGACTTATAACATGTTTATCATCACATCCCTATTCATCCAGACTTCAGAATTTTCTTAAGGTTTTGTATATCTCGATCACATCATCAGTTATCTACCTTAGCCTTTGAACTTTCAACTGTACCAAGAGTATTGACAAAGGGTCTAGCTCCAGTTATAGCTGATTGCAAGCTACAGGATATCTACTTTTTTTCCACATTTAGATGACTTACTTATATTTGCAGAGTTTTTTTTCAAAATGTAGGAATGTCTCTCTTTGGTGAGAGCTCTCTTACACAACTGGGATTCCAAGAGAACAGTCAAAAGTCTTTCTTGACTCCCTCACACAGGACTGTTTTTCTGGGATGTCAACTACACACCTCAGTTCAAAGTGCTTTTTTTCCACAGGAAAAAAAAATAGATCCTTATTTAGATCAGTTTCTAAGGATTTTCACTCAGAATTCAGCCACTGTGGAGGAATACCTCAGGATTTTGGGTGTCATGGCATCTATGATTCTCAAGACACACCTGGCAAGACTCCACATGAGAAAGATACAGTAGTATCCAAATTCTTTTTGGTCCCAGCATCAATACCCTATATCTTTTCAAATCCCAGTGCTGAGGTTTGTCAGAAGACAAATCTTTTGGTGGAGACAACAGATATCCTTAAATCCAGGTCTCCCCTTCTCCCTCCTTGCTCCAAAGCAGTCAGTCACCATAGATACTTCAGACTTTGCTTAGGGAATAGTTTCAGGAGGGATAAAAGTGCAGGGGTGTGGGACAACAAGGACATATGCAACACAGAAGTAGGTTCATAGGTGTGTACATGGCTAATGGCCCTCGAGCCTTTACAAGCCTAGCCCATAAAAGTGCCCTGGCATCATGCCACCCAACGTTATTTCCCAGTGCCTCTATCAAGTAGAGCCACTGGGGTGATCCCCAGGGTGAACCTTCTATTTCCCATCCACTCATCAAGGTTTCTCTTGAAGACGGCCCAGTGAGGTGCTCTGCTTGATATGTATGGGAAGTCTATTCCAGAGCATGGGCAGTCTCTGGGTTATGAACCTGTCCCTCCAGCATGTTCTGTTGATTGTGGGAACGAGGTTGAGGTCTCTGGGGCATGTGGTGCAGAGGGATTTGGATTTCTTTAGATGTAGCATTTCTAACAGTGCTGGGTCAGACATGGCTTTGTAAGTAAAGCAGAGATTGCCTGTTAGTAGATGACATGAGACACAGAATAGCTGGAGTTTTTTGAGTCTGTCTGTGTAGGACATATCTTTAAGGCCTAGGATTCTCTTCATGTGGTACTTCTGTGGCCTTTCCAGCTGTTGCAATTGTTTAGTGAGGTACATGCCAAATGGGGCATTATACTCAATGACTGGCCTAATGAGGGAAGAGTAGAGAGAGATGATGATCTCTTTCTTTCTGGATGCAAAAAAACCTTGGTAATGAGATGTGCCACATAGAAGGACTTTCTGACCACAGTGGCTACTAGTTTGGAGGTGTGCATATCCTTTATGAATATGGAGACACCACTACCTTTGGAGCTTTGGTCCATGTTCTGTGGCCGAAAGGTGTCGAAGAGATGCTTGCCCCGATCATGGCACTCAACTGTCTGAACCATTTTTGGCCCCAGGAGCTTTTCAGACAATACCACAGTCTTGTGGTACATCAACAAGCTAGGCAGAACCAGGCCATACCCCCTTTGCAGACTACTCATGTTAGTTTTGGATATGGCTTCACAGCATAATCTCACTCTACAGGCATCCTACATTCTGTCAGAACAAAACTGTGTGGCAGGCAAGCTGAGCATGACTAGGACAGACCCTCACAAATGGAAACTAGATTGTGGGGTCTTCTAAGATTTGATACATCTGTGGGCATTTCCTCAAGTAGACCTTTTTGCCTCTTCTTTGTACAATCAACTGGCATGATTCTGTTCCAGAACTCTATGTAAGAAGACCTGGAAGACAGATGCCTTTTTTTCTTTGGACAGGAATGTTCCTGTATTCTTTTTCACCCTTTCCACTAATATCCAGTGTACATCTAAAGATTAAGACAGAATCACCCAAGATCATTGTGGTGACTACCTTCTGGCCTAGGGAACTGTGGTTCTCCCTTCTTTCAGAAATGGCCAGGGGCAATTCCACAAGCTTCCTCACAGACTGATCTACTCACACAAGAAGAGGGGAGTTTAATACACTCTGACATCAGGTCAACTGTTTACTGCGGACGTGCAGCAGGTACTAATGGAGGCAAGAAAGTCTGCTACTAGAAGAGCATACATTAGCAAATAGAAAAGGTTTTCCAGTTGATGACAACAACATAACCAGCACCTATTTGGGGCTAGTTGTTCTCTGGTTTTACAACATTTGTGTGAGTTACTGTCCTAAGGCCTTTCTTATTCCTCTATCAAGACTCGTTTATTGGCCATTTCAGTATGTCTGCTCATAGAGTCTCTTCTTTCAGGGCAGTCTAATGTCAAAATATTTTTGAAAGGGATTTTGCATAACAGGCCATATAGTAAATCAGTGGCACCTACTTGGGATCTTAATTTTGTGTTAGATAAGCTAGGACTTGCTCCATTTGAACTAACTAATCTGGCTGACTTGAGATTCTTAATACAGAAAACAGTTTTACTGATTCCTCTGACCTCTGAAAAAAGGGTATCTGAGTTGCAAGCTCTAATGGTGAGTCAACCCTACCTCATTTTCCATAGTGACTCAGTTTCTTTGAGAACTAATCCTCCTTTTATGTTTAAAGTGGTATCCAAATTTACTTTAAACCAAACTATCCATCTTCCTGTTTTCTTTACTGAATCTAAAAATGAGGGAGAAAGAATATTCCATTTACTGGATGTCCACAAACAACTCAGGTACTATCTTGACAAAATTATATCTCTCAGATCTTTGGATTAATTGTGTATTTCTTGTGAAGATAAGAAGAAGGAACAACTTGTGTCAAAATAGAGCATTTCCAAGTGGTCGTCTAAAGCTATTACATTTTGTTATACTCAGCATAACTAATCTATTCCAGGCAAGTTCAAGGCCCCCTCTACCAGAGGTTTGGCTTCATCTATGGCTTTTTGGAGTTTAAAAATATTCTACAAGCTGCTACATGGCCCTCGGTATATACTTTTACAAAGGATTGTAAGCTTAATTCTTTCTTTAGGTCCAAATCAAGCTTCACTAGGACTATTTTCCAGGGGTTCCTGGACTCTTCTCCTGCCACCTCCTAAATGTAGTTAGCTATGGTAATCTACCTGTATAGCTAAAACTAAAGCAGCAGTTATCAATATGAGGAATATAGTACAGTTGTGCAAACTAAACTTACTATAACAGTAGATGTTCAGATGACCACTGCTGCAGTAGCAGTTCCCTCCGTCTATGTCCCTTGTTTTTGGTGTATGTTATTTATGCTACGGCATGAACAGTTATGTTTTGTAGTTATTAGCATAGTCCTTTGAGAGTTCAACCTTCTTCTTTCTGCTGGCAGGAAAGCTCCAAAGGGCTTCACGCTGAAACCTGTCTTTTAGTCAGCTCAGTTCGAGCAGCTTGACAATCTGGGTGCATGGAAGGTGCCCTGAAGCTTTGGAAGCTGGCTGGCTGTTATAGCCTTGGCAGAATATAACCCATATAGCTAATGCTACTGCAGCAAAGATCACTTGAAGATCTACTGTTATGTAATTTCAGCTTACATAACGGTACTTTCTTTGCTATACACTGCTACTGGACTGACCAGTTCTAATTGGCTTTGATCTTGCTATTAGTTTCAAAGACCCCAAGAAGTGTGTTTTTTTATTCAATCCAATTCTAGTCATGTATTTTTTAAATTATTTTTAACGGTAATCTCTTAATAGTATTTATTGTGCCAGAAATGTGTTTGTTTGGGACACATTTCACTTTTTCTTAGTGAGAATATGACATTGTTGATGTTCTGAGCATTCTGGTTGCACCAGCTATAGTTTACATGCTTTTTTTCTTTCATGTTTGATCAGTTCTCACCAAATACAGTTAATGTGTGTTAAATTGTTTATAATTGCTACTTAACATTCCCTACATTCATATTAGTCCCTTGTCTAGTTTACATGGATGTTAAAGGTTGCTAACCATTGTGACATTTGTTTGTAAGCTGTGCTGAGCTGCCAGCTGCTGCTGTTTGTTTGTAGGAACTCCTTGTTCCTCCTCTTGCATGATGATGTTGCTTTGCTTTGTTTACAGAATGTTATGTTGTTGCCCATAAGTCAGTTGCTTAAATGTATTATTGTTAAAATAGCTCCTTGCTTTTCCCAGACTAATTCATAGCCATTATGAATGGCTATTCATAGCTACACTTCCACTTGTATTTAGATTAGTTAATTTATACTAACTATATTTGGGTGAATTTTGGTGTGTGTACCAACTAGGTTTGATAAATCCTAAAATCAATCATTATGCTATCTAAGTACACTGACCCTTTGTAGCATGTGTTTTGTGGCATCTGAGCCAACCTCTCTTCATTTTATTGATGGCAATCAAGACTTGAAGTGCATGGTGTGTGGCATCCGTGCCAACCTTCAACTGTAGTATTGGTGGTATCTGAGTCTGTTGTTTCAGAGGGGAGTCAGGCTTGTTTGTGAAGCACTAGTGATCAACACTCTTTGTGTGATCACTAGTGTGTGAATAGCCAGCTTTTTTCTGGAATGTTGAACTGCTGGTGTACCACAGACTTCCTCCTCCTTCATGATGGTGCAACTTCGGAGTTGCTGTATATAAGTAGGGAGAGGTGAGGGGGTGCAGCCCTTGAAAATTGGATGGGCCCCCTTAAATTCATCCTGGACTGGGATTATTTTCATCTCCTCAAAGCAGACGGCGCACAATGATAGTGAGTACTGATGTGGTGATTATAGTCGATAGACTGACTCTGTCTGGTAAACTCTATGAAACTATGAACCTATGAGCATATGAATTTATCTTTTAATTTTAAGAATAGGACAATAGTTGGAGTGGAGAAATACAAAAATTACAGTCACTATTAGGAGGCAGGCTCAGGCAGGAATGGGTAATCAATTAAATCAATTAGTTGGGAGGGTGGCCTAATGGTTAAGGTGTTTGCCTTACAAACTACAAGGTGCAGGGTTTGAGTCTCACAAGGGATAATTGGCTAGGCTTAAAATGGCTCACAAGGGCAGTTAGCTTAGTACTAATCTATGAACCTATGAACACTCTGGAGTATTCTGCAATGATGTGTGTTAGAGGCAAGTATGATAAAGTGAGAGATTTTATTGACAGATATTTGAACAGGGGATATATTTTGGCTGGAATTAAGTCTGGTTATGGGAAGAGAATATTCCAATCATTCTATAAGAATGTTTATTGCAAATCAGCTTTGAGTTTGATGGATTGAGATGATTTGAAATAGTGTAGCAGGCTCTGTGATGTCTGTCAATACTATTTTCTACATGTTGCTTAAAGAACAGCTTGGGGTCCATGAGAAGTCCTAGGTATTTACAGTATAGTACTTGTTGGATATTGTTTTTCTGTAGGCCAAAGACAAACAGATGACTTGTGTGGTATACATTTTGAGGGCTACAAATAGAATGATTTCTGTTTTTTTATGTTTAATTTTAGTTTGTATTAGAGAGCCACTAGTCTAGTTTGAAAAAGTGAAGTTGAAATTGTTTCTATACATGGGTACTGGCGGGGTCTGTGCACTGAATAACTGTATCATCATTATATGTAGGGTAATCATTGAGGTAGGAGTGCATCTGATTATAACATTAATATATAATGAGAAGAGAATGGTACATTGTGCAGATCCTCCATGGACATTTGCAGAGAATGTGTCAAGTTTGGAATTTTGACAAGGTTCTCTTAACAGTAAATACCAATGGTGGAGGCAATCTTTGAACCAAGTTACTATATTTAACCTGAATCCAAAGTTCTAACCCTATAGGTACAGTAGAACTGCACAGTTTGGGTATGATTATTCTGAGGTGGGGTTATAGCTTTCATTAGATTCAGCCTCCCTTCATCCATGATGATAAAGTTCTGTATCTCCTTGCAGCTGCAGAAGAAGTGTTCTTAGTTCCTCCCAGAAAATGGAAGTTTCTCAGCTGTTTACTAGATTGCCCTTAAGATGGACAATCTTTGCCATCAGAATAGGTAGATACCTGCAAAAAAGGTGTATTACTGCCTGCCTAATGTCCACTAGAAGAACGCCACACCATATTCATTGTATTGCAATGTTATCCAATTTACCCTATTTTCCTTTTGTTTTCACCTTTGTAAAATTAATTTAAAATGTGTCCTCGGCAATGAAGACAAAAGAATTGTGTGTTAATCTGTGGATTTATACTTCTCATTCTCAGGTGTACATATCACCACATAATGTGTGTGAATGTATTTAATGTATTTACCCGGTATGCCATAAAGGGTATAGGACAGATGACAGATGGATAAACCAATAAATGCAGCTTCTTCAAATCCACAAAGATGAAAAGTACAGATGCTGAGGGTCAATTTATTGAAAAACATGTTCAATGAAAATGTACAAAACACAAACAGGAAAAAATTTAAAAAAATTACAATAAACCCCTATGCAGGACACAACACCACCTATACCCCTTCTAACTCTAAGCATAATCCTATCTGAAACCCTAAACCAGTTATAACCTAGAATCTATAAGACCCTAGCTCACACTTAAAGTCAATTATTTCTGCATATATTTCAGAAAGGCATTTGACTAAATTGTCTGTTTTATTATTTCTTGACCCTTCCCACTCAGACCATCAAGCTCCTTCCTTGCCTTTCTGATTTGTACATATTCCTGCAAACAGGTAGAAACCATATTACCAGTTGGACAGAGAAATGCGTTGAGGTGAACCATCATCCTCAAACAATTCAATTTGTTGTCTTATTTTTGCTTGTCTACAGTCCCACCCCCCACACATGATATGCAATGGCATAAATGTATGGCAAATTCTGGATGATCTGCCAGAGTGCATCCAGATTACTTTTGGCAGGGGCAGTGCCTCCAGTCTCCAATATGGGTTGTAGCCCCAGTCACAACTTCTCCCAGCTGGGATTTGCTATCCAACAAAAGTGTCCAAGCAGTCCTTCTTTCAATGAAGCATTCACTCAAATCAAATTTAGCAAAATGGTGTAGACAAGCCTTTCTTTCTGTCTGATTATTTTCTATTCCACAACAGATTCGTTCTGCCTGAGATTCCTTGTTCACTCTTGAGAAAGAAAAAAAAGATTAATGTCTAAACACCTCCTATGTTCTAAAGCTAAAGGACTTCTGGTTTTCTCATTTTCTCAACCTCAGCCACAAACAACATTCATAGTAATATTTATCATCTTAAATGAGAGGTGCTTCTTTTTGTACAACCAAAATTATAGGCCAAGGCCAAATGTCTGCTCCTCTCTCTAACTGCCTGTTCAAAGTAACTGTGAGAGGTTAGTTACAACACTTGCTATTGTAGATCCATCCTTAGGATTAACTCTTAGTTCTCTAAAAATTGTAGCATGTTCATAGTATGCATATTACATTTATATCCCACACTTTACTTGCATGAGGAGCACAGTATACTTTTTTTTTTACTTTTTCTTTATTAACCAGGCAAGCAGAACTAACCAAGGGTAAAAGTGGAGTCACATCAGCTGGTGCCCTGTGCATATGAATGATATTACTTCACTTGCCTCATAAGCAACACTAACACAAGTATGAGCCTCCTAAAGCTGCAAAAAGAGACTGCTCTGAGAAATATGAATATTTTATTCTACAACCTTGTGGAAGATAAATAATGACACAGACTACATTGCCTTCTTACAGTCTCTTGATGTACCAAAACAGGTGTTATAACAGGAATATCAGTTAATTTTCCAGTGAGAAGCTGCTGCATAATCAACCTTCTTATTGACCACTATAAACAAATGCAATCCCTAAGAGAAACAAAATAAAATATGATATTAATCTAGTAGAGCACATCTGGGCTGAAAAGGCCCTTTTTAATTTAAATCAGAATACTTATAGGCAGTAGGAAAAAGAAGGTCAACAGAAAGCAAATGCAAGCAAGGAAGACAAGCATAATAAATTTAAGTAAAGAAAAATATGATCAATTGGCATCTAACAGTATTGAACAAATGACTGTAGATTTTACAAAAATCTATACAAGAACAAGTTTTCAGACCAAGACTGAAAGATTTCTTGACTTCCCTGCATATTACAGATGCACTTAACAATTTATTGGAATAATTAGAATGATGCATTTCACTTGAAGAGATTCAAAATGTAATAGTATATTATTTCAGAACAAAACACTATGGCTAGACAATATAGCAGATGAACTGCATCATAAACTAATACAACAGTTGACCTTTAGATTATTTAGAGATTTTTATTTTCACTAAACTACTGACTAAATATATCATTAAAGATGCTTTGTAAAATAAAGAGAGTCATTCAAACAGTAAAATATACAGGTCAGGGCCTTTGTTAACAACAGATCTACAAATGAATTAATAAAAAGATTCAGTTGCATTTCCCTTAAACAAACTATCTAAGAATAAACTTTGTTGCCTTTTAATTTAAGTAACAGTAGTAAAAGAAATGAATCTTGAAGCTTTCAGCCAAGTTTTTTATGGGAAGCAAAGACCTTGTATTGTCACAGAAGAATTATAATTTTTGGACCAAAAAGAAGTAGTTTTTTTAAAGGAATCAGTGAATAAAGGATAGATTTCACAATATTAGAGGGAAGTCAGATAAAGAAGTTACTGTTGCCACTTCTGCCACAAAGAGATCCAAAGCAGATCTTATGTACAGGTAGGAAAGTAGGGTCCAAGTAAATGTTTTCTATTACACAATGTGGAAAAGAACAGCTTGAAATTTAGCTTTAGTGATCAATTCAGTTAAAATCATCTGAGTAAAAAGTATAATTTAAAGAATAATCAGAACACTAGAGCACAGCACTGGAATGTTTACCAGCTGACATAATATATGGCACAACAAAACCTATACATATATTTAAGAAGCTACAGCCACAAAATGGAAAAGAAAAAAAAATCTGCACTAAAGAGTTGACATTCCTTTCATATGCACATTAATTAGAGGGACAAAAAGCAAAGTGTAACATTACCAAAATGTATATCAGGAACAGGGAGACTGCACAGAAAAGGAAGGAAGAACTTTGTAGTTGAGGAAAACAATTCAAGCAAGAACATTAAAAATAAATAGGGAGGGGTGGAGAATAGGTACTATGGGATATTTTAGAAAAGTGATATTGTACAATGGTTTACATAAAAGAAAAAAAAACAGTATATAGTGCCATAATAAGTAACGTAAGTCAGTAAGAATTCTTTGAACAGTTGTAAAAGGAAATACAGGGCTGAAGGAGAACTTGAGTATTCCTGATGTTGCATGAAACAGTTTTACTCCTTCACTGCAGTCATACCCAGAAGCAAGGTTACCTCCATGCTGTATACAAAGGGGCATGCTCCAGATAGTTAGTGTTAAAGTTATTCAAGATGGCAAGTAGAATCTGAGACATGGTCCACTTAAATTAGAATAAATAAAGGAATGTTCATAAAGCACTGAGTAGCCATCAGAGGCAAATAGGCAAGAAAATAGCGTGGGCTTATGATAAACGTAATGTAGCATCTAGCAATACAACAACAACAAAAGTGCTCAATTTCTGGAAGGCAAATTTGCAAAAAAAGAGTGTGGTTTCCAAAATTGCTTGTAGAAAGACACAACAGCTGAGGAAAAAAAACAGCTGATCACATTAAAAGCTAAGAAAACAAAAATCAGGGAAATAACATTACAGGTTCTTAAAAAAGTACCAAGAATTCTAAGGAAAAAAAAGAGAAAGAATTTGGGGAATACATGAAAACACAGTAGTGGAAGGGCAACAAAGAAATTACCTCAATGTAGTGATACAGTAACATACTAGTAGCCAAACAAGACATAGAAGACAAAAACAAACAAACTACACTTTTATGATTGTAGCATGTCATTAGAGGGGTCTATATTACGAGACTGAAAACCCGTTTCAGCGAATTGGAATTGAGAGACACGTATAGCGTGAACTACGGTAACGGCGAACGTTCAAAACCATGAAACATGAAATGTTGAAGTGTCATGGTTGGTCTGTCTGCGGTATACTCCATAAGGTAAGTGTGCGATAGTTACGTACCTTAGGGTTAGGTTGCGGGTTAAAGTAAGTGCATAGATAGGTAATGTATGTAAGGTTTAGAGTAGGGTTAGAAGTAGGGTTTTGTTAAGTGTATGTGTGTGGATTATTTGTTTTGTTTGGGTATATGTCTGTAGGGTAAGTGTGCGATATTTACGGACCTTAGGGTTAGGGTGCAGGTTAAGGTAAGTGCATAGATAGTAATGTATGTAAGGTTTAGTGTAGGGTTAGAAGTAGGGTTTGGTTAGTGTATGTATGTGATTTATTTATTATGTTTGGGTATGTAGTATGTAACGCGTGGTGGTGTTGGCAGACTATGACGATTCGAGATTTTAAATTTTGCGGTTTAGGGGGTTCGGCGTATTTGTAGTTCGGGCTATGTGTATCAGTGTTGTGGTGTTTGCTGAAATGGGTTTTCGATTTCGTAATATAGACCCCATTAGAGATGACAGAAGGATCTGCAAAATAGTTCTAACACAGGACAGGGAAGATATGAAATCAGGGAAGATTCAAAGAATGTCCAGAAGGATGTGAGATTATACTAAGCATAAAAATAAAATAAAATAATATATGAGTAAAGAGAATGCCCAAGGGAAGAATGATAATCTAGGACAATTAATAATGCAAAACAGGGCCTCATGGCAGTCACATATCAGAAAAAAAAACAATTAATACAATGGAGCAGCTAAAAGGTGGACAAATAGAAAACTGGAATGAGTCCAATATCATCCAGAATACTAAATGTACACAGGTTGAGATGAAACATAAGTTTCTAAAGAAAACTGCCAGTATAACAATATGCATGCTCAAAAGAAACAAAAAGAATGCAGAAAGAGAATAAGAAAGAAATGTTCAAATACCAGATGAGCACTAAAAACATGAAAATCTGTGGCAGCTTTCAAGGGAAATGTATACACACACAACTATATCAGAAAACATTCATCCTTCAGATGAGATGTTAAACTGAGGTCCTATCTGCCTGAGTTGCGGGTAGCACAGATGGATATAAAACATCCCATGGCTTTTATCAGAAAGTGTAGGATTATTTTACTGTTAACACATATAATATATACATTACACCTAATTCATTTGTACAAACTTTCATTAGTAATATTTACATCATTATATTTCCTTTTTCAAACCTACCTATCCTTTTTTGCCATGACCATCTTTTAATTTCCCTCATTATTTCTTCATTGCCCTTAACTTTATTACACAACAATGCATCACTTCTTTTCCATAGATTGACTATTGTTATAAACAACATATAAGAGTATATTGATATTAATATTCCTGAAACAATTTTTATAATTTTCTCTGAAGAGCATCCAAAACATTTAATTCTCTATAGAGTCCAAAAACAATTCTGAGATGTTTCTTTAACTTTAAAATAATTTTTAAAATAATTACAGTCTCCCTTATTGCACTTTATATTTCATGTTCCACTTTACATGAAATTTATCCAGCATTATCTCCATAAAATCTCCCACATTCATAAAACCCCTCAAACCCTTTCTCCCTGTTTTATTGCCTCTAAAATCTCCCACGTTCATAAAACCCCTCAAACCTTTTCTCCTGTTTTATTGACTCTTTTACCCCTTCCTCTAACCGTCAAACGGAAACGCAAAATAATTTTCCATCATTGCATTTGCATTTTCCAGAATTTCATCTTCCTGTCATATTTCTTTCCTTCATAATTTTCATTCTCCCTAATTCTTTCCTTCCCCCACTTCATAGGATCAGGGGAGGTCGCTAGGCTAATGGCCTTAGAACCTTTTTAACCCTAGCAATTCATACCCCAAATTTTTCCAATTTTCAATGCCTATGGGCTATAATGGCTTTGGTATGTGCCTGTGCTTAGGGCACCTACAAAATGCCCCTGCCCATAAGGGTCACAGGTGACAAGCCTGGAGTGCATTTGTGATTTCCCATCCCTTAGTTCAAATTGCATTTGAATAGGCTTAGGGAAGAGCTTTGTTTCACATGAATAGGGAGTCTGTTATAGAGAAGGGGTAATCTCTGAGACACAAATCTGTCCCTCCAACATGTTGAATTTATATCATAGTCAAGGTTTAGATTCTTAGACTGGATAATTCTAGTGCTGTTTGTTTTGTGAATGTGTAGCAGATTCTTCAGGGCTGGATCGAAGAATGCCCTGTAGGCTAGGCATAAAATGACCCTTAGTAGTTTGTAGGAGACCGAGTACAGGGACAGGGCTTCTTTCTATACTTCTTTGTACTTTAACTTGGGAAGAGTAAGGGTTCTTTGTTTATTAAACACAACAGATATTTGTAAATCTGCATCATACATCATAAGTAATATTTATACAACTGTTTATATGCTTCCTTATTAATTATAACCTATACTTTTTTTCTTTTTTTTAACCCCTCCTCCACCATTTCATCCAAGCCAAAACTTTATTTCCATCAGCACATAACTGACATTCCATTTCTTATATACCTCTTTGCTGCATCTTGCTTTCCTAAAAAAACAGACACAGGCAAATAATTTCTTATTGTTTGTCTGATTACATTCTTTTACACTGTATTCACCATACAAAATCATTTCAATTGTTATTGTTTCAATACTTTCATCACTCCATATTTTCTTAATTTTTCTCAAAACTTCTTTGTCCTAGGACATTCAACAACAAATGCCTCACTATATCCTCCTACTGATGAACACTACATTGCCTTTTATCACCTTCAGTAGTATTTAAAGCCAGGCACCACCAAAAGTCTTGATATTCTCACTGCCATTCCAGTCATCTCTTTCTTTCCTCTACTGTCTTACTGTCTTTGTTCTTACTACAGAAAATTCAGCCCATGGGTGTGTATGTGTGTGTGTGTGTGTGTGTGTGAGTATATATAATATATATACATATATATATATATATATATATATATATATATATATATATATATATATATATATATAAATATATAAAATAAAATCTTTTCATTATCAATAAAAAGAAGTTATGTCTTACCATGACATTCCATCTGAGTTGTCAGTCTTCACCAATCCTTGACAGTGGGTTCAGTTCTGAAACTTGAAATTGACTCGGCCATATCTTCCAGCTTGCGCTCTCCAAACACTTGAGCCAGACACTACTCATAATGCTCATCACAGAGATTACCTCACATCGAGTTTGCCCAATAAAAAGCATATAGAAAACGCAAAGTATGGTTAACTATACAGAGTATAGAAGATGAGGCCATATATGAGCCCTTAATGAGAAACTAGCTTAGGAATAATCCGATCTACTAAGAATCTCAGGATGGGGGAAGGTGGGTGGGGATGTCAAGGATTGGTGAAGATCGACAACACAGATGGAACGTTATGGTAAGACATAACTTCTTTATCTGATGTTGTCAATCTTCACACAATCCTTGACAGTGGGACAGAATCCCCAGCTACTTTAAATATTCAGAAGCACCACAGAGCCAAAGGATGCTCGACCCCTTGAGACCTGATCTAATTTGTAATGAGTGATAAAGGTATGATGAAAGGACTATCTGGCTGCTGTACAGATGTCATTTAGAGAAAATCTGGCATGAAAAACTGCTGATGTCGCTACAGCTCTTGTTGAATGGACTTGAACTGGTTTGGGAAATTGAATTCCTTTAGAGTAATAGATGAATGTGATGCAGGCTCTGAGCCATTTAGTTTAAGTAACCTTAGCAACTGGACTACCCATATGGAGGGAAGAGAATGCTACAAATAACTGATCTGATTTTCTAAATTCCTTAGTTCTGTAAAGATAAAAACGTAGTTGTCTGTGCACATCTAGTAAATGAAGGGCATATTCCACTTTGTTAGAAAAATTAGGGAAGAAGACTGATAATTGTAGTGACTGGTTAATGTTGGTTTCGGAGACTACTTTTGGTAAAAAGGATGGATTTGTTCTGAGTATGACTCTGTCTTTATGAAAAAATTAGGTAGAGTGATTTGCATGATAGGGCCTGCAGTTCCAAAACTCTTCTTGCAGAGGTAATAGCTACCAAAAATAACGACTTCCAGGATATATATTTCAGGTCACAAGATGCTGATGGTTCAAAAGGGGTCTTAGTAAGAGCTTGAAGAACAATAGTCAGATCCCAAGCTCCTGGAGCACTTTTTTTTCATTTTTATGTGTTATTAAGCATCTTGGAAGTCTATAGAGCACATCCAGTTGCCTTTTCCCAAAAAAGGAAGTATGGTTTGAACCAAGACCATCCAGAATTTGGTTTGCTGAACTGCCTTGTTGAACTGGCTGAGATCCAAAATGGCTCTCCAGTCCTCTATTTTGTTGGGCACTAAAGAGAATCTTGAGTAAACCCCAGATCCTATTTGGTCTGGTGGGACTGTTTGAATGACTCTTTTTCTAAGTATTTTTTGAATTTCTTAAGACTGCCAATTCTCTTTGATTAGGTGGAACATCTGGGAGTTTTTTCTGGGGTTTGGGATTTACAGATAGTGGAATTTTGTAACCTCTGGATATTATCCCCTGCACCCATTTGTCTGAAGTTATCAACAGCCAGGCAGGTAGATGCAGGGATAATCACTCCCTGACTACCTCAATCGAGCCAGACCCCCATTCAGGGATGCTGATATGAGGTTCCAGACAAGGAGTCTCTAGACCCCTGATTCTGCAGTCCATTTCTCCCCCTAGGGCAGTGTCTTCCATTGCTTTCCCTCTGCCCCAGGAGAAGTCTTTACCTCGTGAGTCTTGGAAAGGCCTTTGGATTTTTTAAACCATGGTCTCCCACTTCTTTGGTTCCTAGAATAAGGCCTCTGAGGAGTGGAGAAATGTATGCCTATGGCAGATAGGGTCTTACCATCCTTCTCACATCTGGCTAGGGTGTCTTTTACCTTTGGGCCAAAAAGGGTCATAGATGAATGACACTTTAAATGGCTCCAAAAAGTCACACAAGCGCATCCAGGAATGCCTTCTAATGGCTATGCCTGAACCTGCTGCCCTGATCGTCTCTTCAGCTGCATGGGCAATGAGCCTCATGGATGAGTTGGAGATAGCATCAAAGGTTGCTAGCTGCGAAGAAACCTTGTCACGGACCTCTTCAGCCATTGCTCCTGAGAGAGTATTTGAAAGATCTTTAATCAAATCTCTCTGTGATCTTGTAAAGTGTGCTATATAATTCAAGGACCTTAGAGTGAAGGTCGATGAAGCATAAATATGCTTCCCAAATCTATCCAATGTCCTAGACTCCTTGTTAGGAGGATGGATAGTCGGACTCTCTTCAGCGAGTTCCTTTTTGGTGGCGGCCACTATCACCATGGCGTCAACAGGAATCCCTTTAGACCAGTGTGGTTCCCCTTTGGGTGCTGATAATATCCAGTCAGGTCTCTTGGGGATTGGCTCTATGGAGTCAGGCATCTTCCACGCCGGCTGAGCGATCAGTTTAATGAGATCATCAGTGGGCAGAGAGATCCAAGAAGTAGAGGGCTGGGCACGAAAAGCCTCCAGGTATACTGATTCCTCTTAGGAAGGTTGAATGGAAAACCAGCCACCCCTCTGTTTCAGGATTTCTAGGATGTCCCTGAAGGAAACATCATCAGGGGGTGACCTGGGGGAACCCTCCCCTTCAGCAAAATCATTATCTTCTGTGAAGGACTCTTCTGAGGAGTCCAGATGCTTTCCCTTTCACTTCTTCTTCACAGGGACTTCCTCGGGGGATGATCCAGGGAAGTGTCCAAAGAGCAGATCACTAAGGTGGAAGTCACCTGAGGCTTTTGTGCCCTCTGTCCTGGGAGTGAGACTGATGGCAGATCATGTCTAGAGGAGGTAGAAATCTGTCCCAACAGGGATGGCAAAGACAGAGTCCCCAATGGACAATGCCTTCTCCATTATCTTAAAGACTGGCCTGCCCATAGAGGGATAGGAGCCCATAACTGAAATAGACTCCTTTAGAACTGGAGTCACATCATGCACAGAGGAGGAAGCCTCTGGAACAGAAGCCTGAGTCAATCTTGCAAAGGCCGAGCTACCGAGAGAGATGGACTGTTCTGAATGAAAAGAAATTGATCCAAGCCCCTTGGACATGACCAGAGAATCACGACCCCAGGGGACCTCTGGTGCCAAAGGCTCGGAGGAACTCAAGACAACTCTCGGAACCAGAGATGATGAAGCTACCAGTACCAAAGCAGTCAACGCTGGAGAAGTCGGAACTGAGGGCTCCAAGGTTTCGATTGAAGTTCGAGGAGGAGGCTATGGGGGAGTTCTAGCTTGGCTAGTTCCAAAGACAGCATGGCTAGGAACCAAGGATAACCCCCTAGCCATAAGGAGCTGATCCACCAGTCTCAATATGTTGACTTCAGATAGACTCTTAGCAGATTAAATGGAAGATGAAGAAGGAGATCTCAGGGATCTCACTTCCAAAAATGGACCGGGTGGCATATCTTTGAATGGATCAATGGATGGTGAGTATTTAGTTCATAGCAGTTGAAGTATCTTCAATACCAAGGAATCTGTTGGTGCCAAAGCAGAAGCTGTTTTTGGTTCAAAGGGGATCTTGGGTTTTGATGCTGCTAAATACTCCATTGCCGAGGAAATCTTCAGTACCGAGGATGATTTAGGTAACGTTTTTGTCTGTTCTGGGGACCTTGGAACTGAGGAAGCCCTTTTTCTCGAAGCAGAAGATGAGGAGGAAGTGCTAGTTTTAGGTCTAGGCTCAGATACGGCCTCTTCAAAGTTAGTTTTAATAAGACCTTTAGAATTAACTTGTTCTTTCTTTCTGTCAGAGTTCATGTGGAGAACCCATGACCGATTGAACAGTCCTCTTGTAAGTGTATTTTCCCCAGAACACAAAGAAGGTTCTACCACCCTTTCCCAAATGTCATACCTGTGAATTATGCTGCCTTTGTTTTAAGTAATCCTTATAGCTGGACTTTTTTCCAGCAATCACTCCTTCTGTATGTTTTTCTTTCTCTTTCAATACTGTAGCACAATTTTGTTTACTTGCCATGTTGCCTGAATGTAATGAACTGAGCATGTCTCTCTCCTTCTGCAACTTCCTCTAGACTTTTGTTATCCTCTACTGCATTTTTCTGGTCACTGGTGGTATTGCACCCAATTCCATCATCCTGTATGCATTTTCCAATGCCTCTGCCACAAAAAAGCATGTGCCTCATTTGGTTCTTGTGTCTAGCATTATCTCTTTTGCAATTGTGTATCTAGTCCACCCCCTTCAAGAACTCCACCACTTGACTCTACATGTTTTTCTCTGCATTGTCTACAGATTGCATACATTCCTTTGCATTCTCATCTACCTTCTCAGTTCTCTGAAACACACTGTCCTCCTCAATATGGCTTGTTCTCTCTCCTCAATTCTCTCACAAGAAGGAGATCTACAGCCCCTTCTACTGACAAAATGGAAGAATATTCCCTATGCCATGAGAAAATTTCCCTTAAACACTATGAATACCACCTCACCACCTCCCCCAAAAAGTCTTCTCTAGTCTAGTGGAACAATCCTGACCAACAAAAGATTAAAATAAATAAAGACTGAAAATGTTGCTGGGGTGCAGAGATTAGCATTGCTCCCTCATAGCATTCGGTTCCCTGACCTGATTGTCCACTAAGGGACCTTCTGTGTGGAGTCATCATGTCCTCCCTGTGCAGAGTCATCATGTCTTCCCTGTGCCTTTGCAGGTTTTGATCGTGTATCTTTGTTTTCTGCTCAAACTCCATAGATAGAAAAACTGGCCATCCTTTTATCTGTCCAAAAGTGTATGCACTGTATAAGCATGATGAACTGGTGTCCCATTTAGGACTGTTTTTTTTTTTATTTGCATGTGTTGCTTACTAAAAAAGGCTCCACCTTCTCCATGGCCCTGAATAGAACAAAGTAGTTATTAGAAAATAAATAAATTTGTTACATAACTTGAATATGCATGCTTATGGCAAGAAGTTCTCTATTACAGCTTTCTGGAAAGAAAATTTGAAGACTGATTTAATAACTGCGGTTGGACAGGGAGAAAACTTTTGGAAGGAAGTTGGGGTCTTGACCACAAGGATAAAATAATGTCCCTGTGGAAGACCAGTTACATCTTTGACACTACAGCTTCTTCAGCTTTGAAACTCATCTAGTAGAAGTGACTACAGCTGAGAAGTACTTCCATGAAGGGTACTTAAAATCCAAATAAAAGTCTGTTCAAATGCTAACCATGAGACACATGAATAACACTGTGTTTAATGTAAAATATGTTCCCATAGCTGGAGGTAAACTTTCATGGGAGACAACACAAAACACTATAGAGGAACATCTTAAAAAATGTAACAAAATCCCAAGGAGTTTTACTTATGACACTATAAAAATTGAAACAGCTTTAAGGTGATCCCTGACAGCTGTACCTCTAAGGGCTTCAATGAAAAGGTTATTAAAATAATCAAGGATGACCTGTTGAGAAAATATTAAGGGAGGCAAAGATCTGGAATGGACTCTGGTAGAAAATTATTTCAACTATATAAAATACATCTTTTGGAAGGACACTGGGTGATGGTTAAGTATACAGTGCAGCAGTAATTCAAACACCAGAAATGTATATGGCTCCCAATTTTTTCAGCTGACTGATTCAGAGAATCATTTGGCCAAGTAAAAATTTTAATCACCATAAAAACATGGAGGTCAGATATTCACTCCTATAGGAGTAATCATGGTATATCTAAGTTCAGTAAAGTCGTGGAATGTACAGTGTGTGCGTGTGTGTGTGTGTGTGTGTGTGTGTGTGTGTGTGTGTGTGTGTGTGTGTGTGTGTGTGCGTGTGCGTGTGTCTGCCTGAGTGGTCACAGTAGGAAGGATTAGGTAGAGAACAGAGACTGATTTCATGTTTGTTGGTTGTGTATGCAAGTTTATGGGTGACTGTTTCCATGTGTGATCCAGAGTGTGTGTGTGGCAGGGAGGGGGCTTGTTTATAGATAAGTGAATTTGTGTGAAGGAAGATCTGGGAGTATAAGTGAATTTGTGTGAAGGAAGATCTGGGAGTATGTGTGGGTATATATAAGTGTCTAAATGAGAGTTTGTGTGTGTGTTTGTGGGGGGGTACCTTTGTAAACATGATGTATAGGCCATTAGGGAGAACATATTCATGTTTGACAACACCAGTGTTAAATTTAAAGACATGGTAATGAGCCAGTAATGAGATATTCTTCATTGCAGATATACTTGTCTCTGAGTCATTTTTTCTTACCATTGTGCTAACTGACTAACCTCTGTTGGCCAACTAGCAGGAGCAGTGAGCATTTCTCTGAATCCTATGGACTATTTTCTTAATATCTGAAAAGCTACATTGCAATGTAGATGCAGAATAATAGTAATATAGTAGTAATAACAAATCAGCATAACTAATTTCAAAATAACTGATTATAAATTAATGATTAATTCTATACATGTACCAGGTATAAATTATTAATTATTGCATATTTCAACTATAATAGTGGCCCCAAAAAAGAAAGTAAAATACTGTCTTTGTGGTCTTCTTTTACACAATATGAGCTGAAAAACAAAACAAAAATAAAAACGTATACACACACACACACACACACACACACACAGACACATGCAGATACAGAAAAAGAGAGATACAAAGAAAGGAAATAGAAATAGCATAATTGTGAAAGATATAATTATGTTTTAACACTGTACTATATAAAAGACTTACCCTACATACTGAAATAATCCCATCTCTCTCATGATATTTATGAAACAGTCTGCTGATGTTTTCCTAAATTTTTCCTTCCATGGGAATGTGACCAGTATGATGGCAACAAACAGAGCAGTCCCATTCAGTTTTTGGAATGAGTTTTAGGTTCTTGACCAGTATGCTTCCATGTGGTTGGCTTTGCTCCTGTCACATGATCAACAATACTCGAATTGTGGTTTACAGTCAGGTTTTTGTAGTTCTTGCTGGAATACTTAAAATTCCATTTTAAGCAGCCCAAACTTCTTAGTATATTACATACTTGTCAGCTATGGGTAGTACGGTAGCTGGATCTCTTTTATCCACAAAATCAGTTTATTTAAATATTTTCTTGGTGATATACAGTCCAAACATCCACTTGTTCTGCATCTGCATGCTCCATCCTATGTTATATTTAGCCTTATAAATAGCAGATTCATCAGTCTGGACAACAATATTGTCTTCTCCCCATATACAGCTAACATTTAGGAGTGTCTTGGTACATATGTCATGTTTATACTTGGCACTTGTTTATGCATACTCTTTACTGACCTTCATAGTTGCATCACACTTTCATATGTGTCCATGCCCCATGACTAAGCTATTCTAAACAACATGCTCACTTGTAGCTTGCTTCTTGAAAAGTAATTGCCATCCAATGGAGGCTTTTTCTTCCTGCAGGTACTATCAGAGCAGCTCCAAATATATTCCAGACTTCTGACACACTTTGTTAACACCGTCATTTCTTTACATTTTTCACACTATCTTTCTTTGGCAATTTTACCCTTGTCCATCAAAAAAGTGAAAAAACTGCAGAGAATCTTCAGTAAGTTTCATTGCCTCTTCCAGTTCCAGATACTTTAAACAAACCATAACTAAAACTATTGCTATCTATACTGATATAAAATAAATGTTATGACTGGAAATCAATTTTTTCTACTATACATCGTATACCTTATTAGTAGAACACTCATGATGAGAAAACTGAAAAAGAGGACAGCCTTCTGTTAAACCTTTTAACTCTGAGAAAATGAAACAATACACTTCTGACTGACATTTTTTTAACTTGAGTAGAAAAAACACTATCATCTAAAGCTCTGCTTTGTATACACACACACCCACATATATATATATATATATATATATTTCATGAACAAATTGAGAGAGAAATGAAGTGTGAAAGGGGGAGTTTTGTGGGGAAAACAAAATTTTACAGAAGCACTTACTATTGTTATGAGAAAGAACGCTGACAACCACAATTTAATTCAAAACATAAGGTCAAAACGTTACTGAATACTATTAAATGTTTAACTTACCTTTCTTTTGAATTTGTAAAACTGAGCAAACGATGGTTACTTAGCGCATGTACCCTTAACTTCTTTTTAATTTTCTGGAAACAACCTACAAAAATGAATTAACATCTGCAAGCTATAAAAATTGCTGGGCAGAGAGCCACTCTAAAGATATGAAATACATGGAGGTAAATCTTTGAAGTCAGGCTATGAAAAGATATTCAGAAACCACCTAACAGGTGTAAAGCTTTGCAGATGAATGTGTTGGAAAGGAGAAAAAGAGACAGGTCGAGGCTATGGAGAGGAATTTTTCAATGATAGTCTACCACTGGTTGGAGAATGTATGTGAATCACAAACACCCTAGCTATTTTACGCTTACCTCAGGATGTAAGAAATTTAAGGAAAGGTATTAAGAAGCTTCTCTGACCAAATCTTGTACAAGGCATAGCAGACACTGCCCTGACAATCTGGAGGACAGGAACAGCACTTATCTTGGTACTAATAGAAGAAGCAAACACATCTTTGTGAGGAAAACCCAGTGTTTGAAGTAAAGTTCTCACAAAGGTTTGGATCTATAACTTTTACAATTATAAGATAAAACAGTGCTGAGTGAATCAGCTAGTAAGTTTTAAATTCCTAAAAGATTAACTGCTTTAAATGAGAAATTCAAGGCTAGACCCTGCAATGAGTGGCACAACCTCTTTGCAAACAGAGTAAGTAGCCTACCACACTACTTTGATACTCCAACTGACCACCATGCCATTTACTAGATTGAGATTATGTCCTTAAGAAGGAAAGGACTAAAGGACAGTAAGATTTTTATTACCCCTGATGCTAATGTGCAGATGGGGATGTGAAAAGCACATTTTCCTTAAGCTTATTTTAGAGCAGAACAGAAGTATCTATTCCATTAATATGGTATTCTTGATCACCTGAGACTGAAGTGCACCTTTAAGGAAAATGCTTATTAAAAAATGCATCTACCATTCAGTGCATCTGAAACACCAATTGCAGATTCATCAATCTGTACCCAAAAAATGAACACCATTGCAAAACCACTGAAAAGCTAAAAGGCTACCCGTGAAACAATGTGCTGACTTTTTACTTGCCACTCAACTATTTAAACTTATCAAGAATGACGTCTTCTCCCACTAGCCTCCAGACTATTCAGAGATTCACTAATATACAATCTTTGACATCTTAACCACTTATGTCCCTCCTCCAAACCCCCCAAACTAGGTTTCACTTTAAAGACTATACTTCCTCAGTCATTGGTCCAAAACTGTAGAAACTCACCCTTCATTTCTTAAATATAATTTCTCTCTTACCACATTTTCTGACCAGAAATAAAAGCATATTTCAAGACTCTAGGAAAATGTAAGTGCTAGCTTTCTGGTCACATAACTTTACCTCTTCATTCTCTTTTTCTGTCAACATACCTTGCTCTGGCTCTATTTTTGATTGTGATTCTTTCAGTATGATAAATTATGATTTCCTCTCTATTTATAATGTATGCATATACTGTGTTTTTCAGTTACTGTGTATATAATACCATTTATTTATTGCTTTATACAATCAAACCAACTAAAATACTCACTTTGTATACAATACATGTATATACTGCATTTTGTCATTCAGTCTGTATATAATGTCATGTACCTATTGTATTTACCCCAGGCTGAGACTGAAATAGAGCCAATGGGATCAGTACTCTATCTTGGATAACAAATTCAAAATAAAATAAAAAAGTGCAAAAATCCAAATATACCAAAGTGTGCTGAATGAATGCTTCACCAACCACAAAAGGAATCCACTAAAAAGTAAAATGGCAAAGCAAAACCAGGCTTTCATTCATACAACCAACTAATTTTATTCACAAGTTGACCATAAGCACTTTTGCTTCATCAGATGCATAAAAAAACAACTATTCCTCTCCCATTTAAATAGGCGGTGGTTAGTCACATGTACCAATCATTTAATTTTTTTAAAAAGACACACATAAAAATCATTCATAATAACATATATAACTTATTTCGACATATCAAAACATTCTCTAAAACATTTTTATTACATATATACATATACAAAACTATATATATATATATATATATATATATATATATATATATATATATATATAAATTATTGCATGTCAAAATCCTACTTAAAAAGTGGATGTGCTCTTAATGTTTATATTATATATTATATTTATTAAATATATGTATATCTGTAATAAAATATGTGTTAGAGAAGGTTTTGATATGACTAAATAAGTTACATTTGTTATTATGAATGATTTTTATGTGTGTCTTTTTAAAAAATTAAATGACTGGAACATGTGACTAGCTACAGTTTATATAAATGGGAGAGGAATAGTTGTTTTTTATGCATCTGATGAAGCAGTATTGTTACTGCGAAAGCGCTTATGGTCAACTTCTAAATAAAATTTGTTGTTTTTTATGAATGAAAGCCTGGTCTTGCTTTGCCATTTTACTTTTTATAGAATAAATAAGATTTCTCTTTGCAGAGATTGATGAGATTCAGTTATCAACACAAGGTTACAGGACTCATTTAAATGCAATGACAAAATAAATGGGAATGTAAAAGATGCATGTGCATGTGTCACATTACATTTGGAGATTCTTCTAGATTAATTTCATATACAGTTTTGCAAGTGGTTTTATTGACTTAACACAGCATCAAGGACAAAAAAAATGAAGAATCAATCAAGCTGTAAAAATGAGTGACTGAATACAAGGCAGGCATTACATAGGAATAGAGTTTTCTCAGAATCGTATAGGCCAAGAGAAGACTTGAATTCATGCAAGATTTGTAAATGTGATATGTTGAGAAGGCGAGATATGTGATATGTTTTCTAGATTTAGAAAACCGCCTAGCCAATTGAAGAGGAAAATGAACTTCTTTTTTAACCAAAAGACACTTTTCGAACATGCTATAACGAGTCTTCTAAGTAAACAATATATAAAGTATAATGACTTATCTAAATAAAGACTATTCTTTGGGTCTGCAACCTCATTTTTACAGTAACTAATATCAAGCACTTTGAAAAAATTCTGGAGATTGACACTAGACCAAGGAAGAGGACTGAACTGACAAGGATTGGTACCTACTGGAAAATGTAGGATAATATTGATGTTATTGCCTCCCCTTAAATAGAACTAATTGCCCTGAAATTCAAGACGATACATTCAGTTCACCTTGCAAATGACAAGGAGGAGGATGAACTTTTTATTGACAGAGCTGCTTAAGTATAGGCGGTCCAAAGTAGTAGTGACACTGCAATCTAGTTTCAATACAATGATCAAATAGATCTTCTGCCACAGATAAGTGCAGGTGATATTGTACTATGCAGGGGTTGTTTAATCCAGGTACAATACATTTATCATTAATATTAATGTTTTGTGCTATGAACTTGAAGCCAAAGTTGCTATAATTTTCTTTCATTTATAGCTAACTACGTAAGTGCTGTTACTTTTTTTTTTAATATATTAATAATTCAGTAGTACAATGCCAAATGTTGTTTTCCAGAATCATTCTATAATGTTGCATATTACTTTCTTATCATGCTAAAATACAAAACAAAATGTCACAGCTCCAGATGTGAAAATTATGTTCCCATCCTCTGTTTCCAGTAAGATATACTACAAAAAATGTACTCCTGCCACTGTCTGCTGCACAAACAGAATATTAACACAATACTTCATCTACAGTTTCTACAAACTATTTTATACAGACCCATTAATTCCCCATCCTCTGTTTCCAATAAGATGTTCTGATAAAAGATTTACTCTTGCCATTGTCTTGTTCACAAACAGAATATTAACACAGTACTTTAACTATGCTTTCTACAAACTGCTTTACACCAACCCATGGGTATCCAAGAACAGTGACTGTGGTCGATTAAATAGTGTTATGTTGCTAATAATGTGTGACATCTTTTATCAACAGTACAATGTCAAAGACTGTTTTCTGCAAACATTTACAATGCTATACATCATCTTCCCATCATGATAAATTAAAAGCAACATGTCACAGCATCATTTATTTTTTAGTCCATTATACATCAATATCTACTGTGCAAAGATTTGCTGCTTTAACTGTATATTGTGTAGAAAGGCATCACAGAATAGTGATACACTTCTCACAATTTTTGTCTTGTCTCAGGTATCTCATAATAGTGGCTGTTACAATAGAATAGAGTTACACTGTTAACAATGTATGCAAAATCTGTATCTTTTTATTCAGTACTACAGTGTGAAGTACTGATTTCTGCACTCATTTTAAAATGCTTTATCCTGCGTCACTGTCATGAAAAAATACTAAGCAGTATGTCACAGCTCCATTTGAAAAAATATGTTTCCACAATTCTGCATTTTCAGAGAACTCCAGCTTGGAACAGTATATATATATATATATATATATATATATATATATATATATATATATATATATATATATATATAGTGACATTAAGGGAAAGGGTGAGCTCTGGGTCTTCCCATCTTTAATATAACAAAAGTCAATGTAATTTGATAACCATCTGGAACAGGGAACTTTAGAGGTTTTTCAACTCAGTATAAACTTAGAAAAGAGTACAAATAATTAGCTATTATTGGATAAAGATTTAGTATTATTAACACACAATCTGAACTATCTGTGGACATTCATGCCACAGAAAAGGTATCAACTACAATTAGAATACGCAGGAAAGAAGTCAGAAAGGAAACAGACTGATTTAGTGGATTCAGCATTAACTTTTGATGTAAGAATGAGCTAATTCTGAGTGCTACACTTTCTTTGCGTAAAACTGGATATGGAGGTTTGAAATAAACATTCTGCAAAACTTAAATTCTCTTAGTAGAAATATAAGCCACTGGGAATAGGGTCTTCCAGAAGAGAACAATTAGCTCTACAAAAGCAGCTGGTTCAAAGGGTGGAAGACTGATCTTCCCCATCATTAAATAAACATTTCAAAGAGAGGCAGGTTCTCATATAGCAAGATTAAGATGAAAGATACCAAGTTAGAAATTGTTACATAACATACACATTAAGTAAGGCAAGTGAAGAATTGTCTAACCCACAGTGGAAATTAGAAGTACCAGAGTCAAATGCATCTTAATGAAAGAACAGCTGAGACCAAGTTCAAAGATGTCACACAATTACAACATCATCACAGTAACGGAGAATGTAATTTGATAAACACATTTAGTGAATACCCAAATAAAGAAAAAAAGTTCATTTCCACAGTAAGCCTTTTGAGATGAAGGTTTCTAAGAGGAGTAAATAATAGCAACTAGTCCCTCAAAATGAGGAACTACTAGATATTAATAGCAATGAAAAATCTTGCTGTCATCTTGAGAAAACTGAGATAAAGATGAAATTTTCCTGAGGGGTTTGACAGCAGCATCTTAAAAGCTTGCAGATAAAGTGGCTTCCACAGCAAAAAAGGTACTCAGTAGTAGGAACTAAAGTTTGTCTGGGCCAGAAAGGGATTAGATGGGTTAAAATCACTGAGAAGAAATTGGGACAACTGGCATTTACCTTAGATGCAAAGAAGTCATTCACTATTTTGGCCAGAAGTGAAAAATCTTTCTTGTCACTGAAAGACTAAATAACTACTCTTGAGGCATTAGTAAAGAATGGCTGAATCTGTCTGATAAAGGACTGGATTTTCCTTACATGTGACTGGTAATCAAAAACTGTTGTGAACTGGTGGCACACTGCCACACTCTCATAACTTATTAACACAGCATGTAGTAATGGACTCTCCCATTTGCTAATTTTTAGACAACAGGCACGTTGTCTGACTGAACAGATATGATACTCAAAGTCAAGTATTCTTGAAAAGCCAACAGTATCAATATAGTGTCTTATTTCCAGCACATTAATGTACAACTTACACTTCTAAAATGACAAAGCACCATAAACTACCTACCCACTGCAGTATCCTTCACCCAAAAGTAAACACATCCATGGTGACTGATGCCTGGAAAGTCAGTAACTGGAGTTGACTTTCCACCTGAAGACTATTGGGCTATACTACTACTTAGATTCAAATGATGATCTCTCAACTTTTGAATTTAAAAATAAAGTATTTCAAATTACAGGATGACTGGAACTGAACTGCCCACTAAAGTATCCTTTTATGAAACCTGACATGAGGGACAACAGAAACTGAAGCTGTATTAAGGCTTAAAACTTTGAGGTAAATCTCATTTGGTACAGACTGGGCTGAGTAAATATACACAGGGACAGAAAGGCATAATGAAGTATAGTGTCTAAGGTGCATCTAAAGAAAATGAAAGACTGATATAGGAGTGAACTTATAAAGTTCACTGCTATCCTAAACTAAAAGTTCTTCTTCAAAAACAAGCAAAATACAGCTGTTTTCTTACTGGACACACTACCTTTTCTCACTGCCTTCTCTCCCTACTCCTCCGATTCTAACTTCTGCCCTCTATACCTCATCCTCTGTTATATGCATTTTAGGTAATTTAATTTTGAGCATACATGTTTTCATACATAATGTATACAGAATATTTTATTCATTGTAGTTTGTTTCCATTGTATTAAAATTCTGCATGACTTATACTGTTAAATGTTTTTCCTCTGTTTCTATTCAGACTTAGACTGAAACTGGTCAATTGTGATCAGTGTTATACCCTGGTGATCAAATTTAAATAAAATAAATTAAATCCCCCAACAGTTGAACAATTCGAGCAGATCTTCCCTATGTCTGCTAGATATGTCACTTACGAACAGCAAGTATATAATTATCTAACATCAGGAATAATTTGGCTTCAAGCATTTCTGATGAATTGCTACTACTGGTATTCACTTAGTGAACACAACAAAAGCAGAAGTAAGATGAAATGATAGTATCCTGAACTGACAATGACTTCGGCCAACTTGTAAGCACTGATACTTTCTGGACTCTGTGGTGATTTAATGTGAAGGTAAGTGTTCTGGAGGTCCAAAAATGTCCAAACAGCACACCATTCTCTTTCTAATAGACAAACTCATAAAAAATACAGGAATCTTGACAAACACGTAAAACACGAACTCTGGAACCAAGCAGGACAGATAATAACGCTCTTTAATTCAGGAATCACGTTTTCGCTTCCACACTGTAGAAGCTTCATCAGTTAATACAAAATAATACATTAACATTTGCTGTTTATATACGTTATAACCATGATGTCATTTCCTTTTTGTTTTATTTTAAAGCAACAAAACTAATATTAAAAGTATTATGTACTGGAAAACAACATCACATCTAAAAATTAACACTTCATGCTATACTTGATAGCTCCATCATCGCACATTTGTAGTATATTATTACAGTCAAATTTATGATTTAATATAAATCAATTAAAAAGTTTTTTATGTATATATAAAAATATGAATTAAAATATATGTAAAAATAAAGGATATATCAGTTCTGTGTAATTCTTTTATCTAATTTATACTATGTATGTGTAGATAATACAAAGTATTGTAATTACACCTCTATTCTATTATTATTAAGATAATTTTATGTATATCTAAGTTAGAATAATATCCTTCCTTTATCTCATATAACTTCTATATTTCAGAAGAACTGAAATATTACAGGATTCATTTAATCCCAGATAGGTGAAGGCATCGACACCTATCTGCCACTCTAATTCTCTAAGTTCGAGTAAGAGAGTTTGAGGTCCACCCCTTATTCCAGTTAAGACCTGCTCTATGCCCATAAATTGGAAACTATGTCCGATGTTTTGTAAGACATGTTTGGACAAAGCATTATCCAGTTTTTTATTTTTGATCGCATAAAGGTGTTGGTATATTCGATCGCTCAGCTTGCGGTCGGTCTTGCCAATATAGAAACATGGGCAGCAAGTACAAAAAGCAATGTATATCACAGATTTTGTAGTGCAATTAATTCTAGAGTTAATGGTATATTTTCTATCTCTAATTGTGAATGTGTTGCCTGTTTTCAAACAATTGCATCTATTACAAAATCCGCACATAACTGTGCCAGATTGTCTATTAGAAAATGTACAAATTGCAGGTCTCTGTAGTAATTCTTTTAAATTCCTACCCCTCTTAAAGACTACAGATGGATGTGGACCTAATTTTTGGAGCAATCCAGGATTATTAAAAATAAAATACCAGTTTTTCTTAATAATATTACATACATCACCAATATGTCTATTAAATGTTAAAACAATACTTGTCCTGAATTTATTTATATTTTGGTTATGATTACTAGTTTCAAGAAACATACTATTTTGGTCTAAGCTATTTTCTAAAGGTTCACCTATTACTTCATTACCATCAATATTTTGAATTTGATATTTACATCTTACCAATGGCTGATAAAAGCCTGTATCACGTTTGAAGGAAACCTCATGGATTAATTCATCAATTAGGTACTCTGGGTACCCCTATTTGTAAACAAGTCCTTCAAAAGGAACACTCATCTCTGAATGTTTCAATTGTGCTACACATACGTACAGCTCTAACTAGCTGTCCTTTAACAATAGATCTTTTTTGTTTAACTGGATGGTTACTGGAGTAGTGTAAGAAAGCATTACAGTAAGTAGGCTTTCTGTATATTGAAGTCAAAAAACAGCCATTTTCCACATCTTTTGTTAATTCAACATCTAAATAATCAATAACACTATTGGAGAACTTGTGGGTGAATTTCAAGAATGTGCTGGAGCTGTTCATAAACTCCACTAATTCCATTGCTTCACTTTCACTACCCTTAATTAAAATAAACACATCATCCAGAAAACGTGTGTAGTACTTCACATTTTTAAATAGGGGGTTATTTTTCAATGTAACCTTTTCCCAGTAAGCCACTACTAGGTTCGCCACGCTTCCCCCACATGGGGAACCCATGGCTATACCTTTTTTCTGTAAATAATATTGATTGTTAAAAAGAAAAAAGTTTGATGTTAAAACAATATCTAGAAGTTGTGAAACCAAAGAGATCTCGTTTTTAGTAGCTCCCAAGCTTTCCAACATCAATGCACTCCATTCAATTGCTTCTTGATGTGGAATCGATGTATAGAGATCGATAACATCTATAGTCAAGAAGTTGAATGTAGTTTCAAAAATGATGTTGTTTATAGACTCTAGGAAAGTCCAGGAGTCCTTACAGATCTCAGATATTTGTTTTAAATATTTCGAAATAATATCATCAATTACTCTAGCACATGGATGAATAATACTGCACCTACCATCAATTAGTGCTCGCATAGGTGGGTTTGAGATACTTTTATGTAGTTTTGGACACCCAAACATAACAGGTGTTTTAGGTGTTACAATATTAATAAAATTAAAAGTATCTGTGTCTATTAAGCCATCTATAAGTAGGTCACGAAAATAACCTCTAATCCTTTTGTAGGCTCCCATCATTTCATTATATGAAGCGTTTATGTATGCGTCCGAGTCTAGGATCAGTAACATTCTATTAACATATTCAGAATTATCGAAGATAGCTACCCCACCCCCCTTATCGGGTTTTATCACCCTTACTGCTAGTTCCCGTAGGTTATTTAATGCTTTGGTTTGTTCAAATGATATATTACTTTTAGAATCAAACCATTTTAAACCATGGAACAAATGCCTGAAGTCAAGTTCACATACATTTTCAAATGTATTCAGGTTGGGATGTAGTGGGGGATTAAATGTGCTAGGTAGTTTGAAAGGTAATGTCTCGCCTGCGGGCCCATTGCTGAACAATAATTTTAAATTTAGCTTGCGGACATATATTTTTAAGTCCAAGATAGTTTTTGCTAAATCTAATTTTTGATCCGGTACAAAGGAAAAACCTTTTGCTAACAACTCTACTAAGTCCTGGTCTATGTTACATGAAGAAAAATTATATACTAGTATATAATTTTTCTTCATGTAACATAGACCAGGACTTAGTAGAGTTGTTAGCAAAAGGTTTTTCCTTTGTACCGGATCAAAAATTAGATTTAGCAAAAACTATCTTGGACTTAAAAATATATGTCCGCAAGCTAAATTTAAAATTATTGTTCAGCAATGGGCCCGCAGGCGAGACATTACCTTTCAAACTACCTAGCACATTTAATCCCCCACTACATCCCAACCTGAATACATTTGAAAATGTATGTGAACTTGACTTCAGGCATTTGTTCCATGGTTTAAAATGGTTTGATTCTAAAAGTAATATATCATTTGAACAAACCAAAGCATTAAATAACCTACGGGAACTAGCAGTAAGGGTGATAAAACCCGATAAGGGGGGTGGGGTAGCTATCTTCGATAATTCTGAATATGTTAATAGAATGTTACTGATCCTAGACTCGACGATACATAAACGCCATATAATGAAATGATGGGAGCCTAAAAGGATTAGAGGTTATTTTCGTGACCTACTTATAGATGGCTTAATAGACACAGATACTTTTAATTTTATTAATATTGTAACACCTAAAACACCTGTTATGTTTGGGTGTCCAAAACTACATAAAAGTATCTCAAACCCACCTATGCAGCACTAATTGATGGTAGGTGCAGTATTATTCATCCATGTGCTAGAGTAATTGATGATATTATTTCGAAATATTTAAAACAAATATCTGAGATCTGTAAGGACTCCTGGACTTTCCTAGAGTCTATAAACAACATCATTTTGAAACTACATTCAACTTCTTGACTATAGATGTTATCGATCTCTATACATCGATTCCACATCAAGAAGCAATTGAATGGAGTGCATTGATGTTGGAAAGCTTGGGAGCTACTAAAAACGAGATCTCTTTGGTTTCACAACTTCTAGATATTGTTTTAACATCAAACTTTTCTTTTAACAATCAATATTATTTACAGAAAAGGTATAGCCATGGGTTCCCATGTGGGGAAGCGTAACCTAGTAGTGGCTTACTGGGAAAAGGTTACATTGAAAATAACCCCATATTTAAAAATGTGAAGTACTACACACGTTTTCTGGATGATGTGTTTATTTTAATTAAGGGTAGTGAAAGTGAAGCAATGGAATTAGTGGAGTTTATGAACAGCTCCAGCACATTCTTGAAATTCACCCACAAGTTCTCCAATAGTGTTATTGATTATTTAGATGTTGAATTAACAAAAGATGTGGAAAATGGCTGTTTTTTGACTTCAATATACAGAAAGCCTACTTACTGTAATGCTTTCTTACACTACTCCAGTAACCATCCAGTTAAACAAAAAAGATCTATTGTTAAAGGACAGCTAGTTAGAGCTGTACGTATGTGTAGCACAATTGAAACATTCAGAGATGAGTGTTCCTTTTTGAAGGACTTGTTTACAAATAGGGGGTACCCAGAGTACCTAATTGATGAATTAATCCATGAGGTTTCCTTCAAACGTGATACAGGCTTTTATCAGCCATTGGTAAGATGTAAATATCAAATGCAAAATATTGATGGTAATGAAGTAATAGGTGAACCTTTAGAAAATAGCTTAGACCAAAATAGTATGTTTCTTGAAACTAGTAATCATAACCAAAATATAAATAAATTCAGGACAAGTATTGTTTTAACATTTAATAGACATATTGGTGATGTATGTAATATTATTAAGAAAAACTGGTATTTTATTTTTAATAATCCTGGATTGCTCCAAAAACTAGGTCCACATCCATCTGTAGTCTTTAAGAGGGGTAGGAATTTAAAAGAATTACTACAGAGACCTGCAATTTGTACATTTTCTAATAGACAATCTGGCACAGTTATGTGCGGATTTTGTAATAGATGCAATTGTTTGAAAACAGGCAACACATTCACAATTAGAGATAGAAAATATACCATTAACTCTAGAATTAATTGCACTACAAAATCTGTGATATACATTGCTTTTTGTACTTGCTGCCCATGTTTCTATATTGGCAAGACCGACCGCAAGCTGAGCGATCGAATATACCAACACCTTTATGCGATCAAAAATAAAAAACTGGATAATGCTTTGTCCAAACATGTCTTACAAAACATCGGACATAGTTTCCAATTTATGGGCATAGAGCAGGTCTTAACTGGAATAAGGGGTGGACCTCAAACTCTCTTACTCGAACTTAGAGAATTAGAGTGGCAGATAGGTGTCGATGCCTTCACCTATCCGGGATTAAATGAATCCTGTAATATTTCAGTTCTTCTGAAATATAGAAGTTATATGAGATAAAGGAAGGATATTATTCTAACTTAGATATACATAAAATTATCTTAATAATAATAGAATAGAGGTGTAATTACAATACTTTGTATTATCTACACATACATAGTATAAATTAGATAAAAGAATTACACAGAACTGATATATCCTTTATTTTTACATATATTTTAATTCATATTTTTATATATACATAAAAAACTTTTTAATTGATTTATATTAAATCATAAATTTGACTGTAATAATATACTACAAATGTGCGATGATGGAGCTATCAAGTATAGCATGAAGTGTTAATTTTTAGATGTGATGTTGTTTTCCAGTACATAATACTTTTAATATTAGTTTTGTTGCTTTAAAATAAAACAAAAAGGAAATGACATCATGGTTATAACGTATATAAACAGCAAATGTTAATGTATTATTTTGTATTAACTGATGAAGCTTCTACAGTGTGGAAGCGAAAACGTGATTCCTGAATTAAAGAGCGTTATTATCTGTCCTGCTTGGTTCCAGAGTTCGTGTTTTACGTGTTTCTAATAGACAAGGAAGGCCAAACTGCAGCATTACCATTCCAAGGTGCCTTTTGGAATAAAAGTGGTCAGTCCACTGATATCCAGTCAAGGCCTGAAGCATTTTGTTTAGAATGGTAACAGAGACTGAAATACAGTCTTATGCTTTCCTAGTCTGTTGAGACCTACTGCATGTTTTAAGGCCCAGTATCTCTTTTCTTACCATCTTCATGTTTTCCCTCAGTAACCCATCCAACACGTGGTGGATTATATATGCTGGGTCTCTTTGAAAATATACCATGTGTGCTAAATAATGCAGTACCTGCAAGGAAGAAGAGGAAAATATGAAAATGTGCTTCCCAAACCTGTCCTCCACTCTTGATTTCCAGCCTGAGGGTGGACAGCTGGGCTCTGAAGAGATGGAGCCTTTAGCAGGCTGATGCAGTGGCAATGACATCTGGCATAGAATTATCTGCCCAAACTGAGCCTTCCATAAGGGGCAAGAAAACCTAATCTACCTACTTTGGAACAGAGTCTATTGTGTCTTTGCTCTGTATTCAACACTGGTGGCACAATTTAACATGTCCACTGATGGGTAATCCCCCAGGAGGGATGTGGGGTGAACTTGCAGATATTCTGTAGACTTACTTGGTGGGAAGAAATGGGGTTGGAAGGCAAACCTTCATCCTTCCTTTCTGTTCTGTGATACAGAATTATTCATAGAAGTTAAGATCCTCTCTGAGAAAGGAGGAGAAATGACCCCCTTCTTCATCATCCTTATCTTCCATTAAGGAGAGTAATAAACCTTCAATATATGTACTTTTCATATCAGCCTTTTTCCTGAGGCTCTGAGCCTTATGAATATAATATTCTTTAATTGAAGTAGAAGACCTCTGAGAGAAGTTTATAATATTGCATAGACTAACTGGTACAGAGAAAAGTCCCAGGTAGGTTTAAAAGACCTAAAGAAAGGATCCAAGAAAAGGTGAATAGCTGTCAACAGCAGTAGGACTAACACTGGAGGCACCAGTGTAGTATTAGGTGGTCCAAGGATAGTAAGATACAAGCAGTTAAAACATTTTTAGTCCCTTTAGTTTTATAACAGTTCAGGCATATTTTTATTAACCAGATCTTAGTCCAGAGTTTAGTCATCTTGGTGTCCAAGATGACTAAACTCAGAACCCAGAGAACTGCAAAAACCAAGGGATTTCACATAGCTCAATTATACCTAGATAAACAGCAACATGATCTAACAAATAATACCAGCTAGGAAATATATGCAAATCGCAACTTAGCAAGATCAAAGCACTTTTTCAAGAACTTAAAGGTCTACTTCCTTTCTAACAATAACAGATTCTGTAATGGCACAAACAACATTATGAAAGGTAACCCTGACTCTCAGGATCCCTCAGGAAATACCACAATGAGACTAACTGGCTAAGTATTACTGTGTTTATATCCATATATTATCAGGATCACTCAAAAAAAAAAAAAAAAAAAAAAAAAAAAAAAAAAGCAGTTAACATTTTTTTACATAATGAATGTCATCATTTAAAGGTTGTCTTTCCCCTTTAAAGTAGTGCAGTGGTTAGCGTTGTCGCCTCACAGCAAGAGGTTCTCCCATTCGATTCTCGGCTGGAGCGCCTTCTGTGTGGAGTCTGCATATCCTCCCCACGGTCGAGTGTTGCTAAAAAATCCAAAAAACGAACCAGCACCGGAAGAAAAAGGCTGAATGCTTTAATTAAGCAACATCAATCTTGAAAAGTAACAACAACTTGCAAACCGGTTTCAGCTATAATTTTAGCCTACATCAGTGCATCAAAAAACAAAACAAATGGTGCATCTTGGTTCCTGCTTATATAGCCAAGAGTTTTAAAGCTATACACACATGCAGTTGAACTTAGTAATATAAAGGTTGTTTTATAAATATACAAAAACAACCAAAGTTTCATTAATAACTGTAAAACTAGATTGGCATGAAAAATTACACATTTTCATTTAAACCTGGTTTAAATAGAGCCCCCAACCTAGTAATCCATGCAAACTCCATATTATTAAGTTTCTCATGCCAACCAGTTTTAAGAGTTCTGTGCATGCTGATTTATTCAATAATAGTAAATTTGAATTGGGCAGTTTTGTGGATGGTAGTATGTTTATACAAAGCATTAGACATTTTACAAGTTCTAATAGCACTAAGATGTTCACTTATACAAAACCTGAGGGGTCTAGATGTTTGACCAACGTAAAATGAAAAACATGTGCATGTGGCCAAATAGATGACCCAATCAGTGTTGCAGTTACCAAAAATATTTATCTGGTATATCTTAACAGTATTCCTGCTAGTAAATTCCATGGTTTTATTGATACGTCTGCATGCACTGCAATGGCCACAAGGAAAACAGCCCCTTAATGGGTCACCAAATAATGTAGTCTGGATGGTTATTGGAGGATTGTGCCTTTTATAATGTGTAAAATAAGAATTAATTGTTCTTCCTCTATGGTATGAAAAGAGATATCTTTCAGATAATATTTCATTGAGATGTTCATGGGCCCTCAAAATCTCCCATTGGTTATCAATTATCTGTCTGAATAGGGATGTATTGCTGCCAAAGGTAATTACAAATCTGATGGGTTGATCTGTGTTGGATTCAATGACTGAATGTTTGTATTGCAAAAGTTCAGACCTGGATATACCTCTCACATGATTCCTAGTTTGAATGATACGAGATTTGTTATATCCCCTATTTATGAACCTATCCGCCAATTCTGTTTCACATATAGAATGGGAATCTACAGATGAACAAATACGCTTCATACGCAAAAATTGTGATTTGGGGATGTTGTTGATGATGTGGCGGGGATGATGACTGGCAGCATGTAGAAGTGTATTATACTGTGGAAATTTTCTGTAAACGCGGGTGGCCAAAGTATGGTCATTCTGTCTAGAAACAGCGACATCCAAAAACACTATTTCCTGATATTCAATGGTTAAAGTAAACTGAATACCCCACGTATTGTTGTTTAAATATGACACAAATTCCTCTGCCATTTTCAAATCACCCTGCCACACCATCCAACAATCATCCAGGTATCTTCTCCAAATGTCCAGTTCTGACATGTAGATGTTATTATGGGAATCATATATATATTGTTCTTCAAAGAAACCCATAAATAGATCAGCATATATGGGAGCAAAAGATGCTCCCATAGCTGTACCTCTCACTTGCCAGTAGGCTTGCCCTTCAAAACAGAAAATATTCTTTGTCAATACACATTCTGTCAATTGGATCAAGAAGTTGTTAAATCCAGGGGTGTATAACTTAGATCTATCCAACCAAAATGCTACGGCCAATAATCCAGCATCATGTGGGATGCTGGTATAAAGAGAAGCAACATCCAATGTACACAACCACCAATCCTCATCCAATTGTGTGTCATTGACAATTTTGAGAAATTCCATTGTATCCTGTAGCCTAGATCTGACCAAGGAGAGTAACGATTTTAGATAGAATGTAAGAAAGGCAGATAAAGGTTCAGTAAGTGATCCATTGCCTGATACAATAGGTCTACCAGGAGGATTTGTAGAATGTTTATGAATCTTTGGGAGGAAATATAGATATTGAGCTCTCGGGTCAGAAACCTTTAACTGTTTGCATATGTGGTTATCAATAATGCCCTCCTCAGTAGCTAAGTCCAGAAGTGAGTCAATGTGTGTCTTGAAGTTAGGTGTAGGATTTACCACAAGATGGATATAAAACCTAGCATCAGAGAGTTGTCTATGTGCTTTTGCTTGATACATGGACCAATCCATAACCACAATACCTCCCCCCTTATCAGCTGGCACAATAACAATATTATGATTTGTACTAAGATCATTTAGAGCTTGTCGTTCCTCAGAAGTTAAATTGTGTCTTATGGGTTGATAACCCAAGGAGAAATGTAAGTCCTTGGTGACACATTCCTTGAATATTGCTACGTGCTTATCCATGGGGGGTTGAAAGTTAGATTTTCCAAATTTGAAAACAGTTGATCTTTGAGTTTCAACAGAATCTGAAAAAAATATTTTTAAATTGATCAACCTGCAAAAATCGTTGAGTTCATTGACTAATATATGTTCTTGAACAAAAGCTGTCGGCACAAAGTTTAGACCCTTATTCAGTAGTTTATTATGAGCCTCAGATAATTCAAAAGAAGAAATGTTATGCACATTATTTATTGTTTCACAATTTTCTGTAACAACATTGCCAGACTTTGGGCCCTTTCTTCTATGTTTTCTGCCACCTCTGTGTCTCCTAGATCTAAAGGGTCAACAGATTGTTTCCTTTTGGCAGCTGGGGACTCCTGATTGGAAGGGCAATCATAATCTGTAGCGGAGGATGCTTCATCCTCAGATGTGCCATAACTGTTTGTGTATTCTTTCTTAGTATGGACCTTGGCCTTTTCCTTCTATTATTGGTTTTGGAACTAAAATCAGTAAATCTTACATTTTTCTGGGTGACAAAGGGTTTACCCTTTTCATAATCCGCCATGTCGCAGTTGAATTTGTATCCTTTTTGATCAACTGCTCTTCCAATGAGGCCAAATCCTTGGCCAAATTGGTTAAATGGGTATTATAAAAATCTTCAGACTCATAAACTTGGGCCTCCAAACAATTCTTGTGTATTTCAATAACCTGTGAGTCTATCATACGTTCATAATAGGCAATGAGAGTATCCACAAAAAGCATCGAAGCTTGATGTTGGGTTGCAGCCCAATCATGAGACAACTGTTGATCAGATTTCCAACCAATGGCTGAATACGAATTGTAAGCCCCCGGGGTGTGATATTTTTTAACTTATAAGCCTTAAAAAACCTGAGATGCCAGATATTTGCTCTAAGAGCCCTCATATTTTTATTAATTTTCTGAAAAATTACACCACAAAGATATTTGGCATCCCTGTTGTTAATATTCAAATCACTACTCCCTGATAAGTTCAAACCAAAAACTTTGAGGTTGTCCCTATCCGCAGATAAACCCTGTAGAATGCCCTTAAGATCCATATCCATAAACCAGTGTGAAGGGTCTTATTGAAAAATGATAGTTATGAAAAATAAATAAATGAATGAATGAAACCCTTCAATATTATGAATACAATATATACTTAATATAACAATAATTTTCTTATATATAGCAGTTAGATCAGAGAATAGTTGTGCATTTGAAATGTTATTGTTAAGTATATATAGAAAAAAGGAGCATTTAGTTATCAGAAATCTGACCTGTGGTTATATGCACAGCAAAATTGTACGACATATAAATGTAAAAGAGAATGCAACAAAAAGGCCCAATATCACCAATCTGCTTAGGGTGAATATTATTTCTGTAGAGTGATTATTATGGCACAATTCAAAATATTACAAAATAGTAGCCAACATTCATTTCAACTACCAATAATTCACCATATGGTAAATGCTGAATCCAAAGAAATCTCTTAATGCTCAATTAAAATAAAAATAGAGCATGTAATGTGACCGACCTTCGTCTTAGCCACAAACTTATTATTAATATATGGGATGTTCCTTTAACACTGAAGTGTATCACAACCCAAGTTGTTTATATCCATTCAGTATAAATACCTCCACACAAGCAGGTATAACCATATATGAATGTGCCATAAATAAACTCCTTCCGTAACCGTACTAGGTATATAAACCAAATCCAAAAACAGAGGGTGATAGCGACCCCTGTTGCATATAATAAGTAATGATCTATATCATAAATCCATCTGTGATTATAACCTACAAGACAGAATCCGACCCACAATAAAATTTCTAAATATCCAATTGTAAACATATAGCAAACGCACAACCTATTCTCAATATTGAAATAAACCCCTGTATTCATACAAAAATTTACATAAACTAAGCAATGTTTGCACAGAAAAATACGTTAGTGGGCCTAAAATAAAAATAAATCACCAAGGTCAACAGCAATAAATGTTCAATCATGAAATCATAAGAAATTTCAACTATATATTCATGAAAACAAACAATAATAATGTTCAAATGTCCAGATAGATGTTGATGTCCCTAGAGAATGTCCGTTATGAAAAACACGACTGTTGTAGTACACATCCAGTTATTACATCCTCATCCGAACCAAAAATATAGGTCAAAATCCAATAGTTATTAATTCACAGTTCGAAATAGTTTGTAGATGCCCAAAGAAGCTCGAAAAACACACCCAGCCTAAATCGACAGCTTGGCAACCAAAAATGGCGTACCCTCCATATCGTCAAAGGCCCAAAAGTTCACAACACATGTAATCCAAATATGAAAAAATTACCTTGGCAAGCAACCCATGGATCTCTTGAGTGTAAAAGGTAGTCCCTGAGTGTCGCTAAAGACATGCAGGTAGAAAAGATGTATTTTCTTTTGAACAGCAATAACATCTGTCTACATGAATTGATTGTCTTACAGTACAATACGTTTAAACACCTTCTTTGTCACCCACTTCATTAACTGAATAAAAGTTACCCCTCTCAGCATTAACCCTCTGGAAAGAAGCACATGTGAACCCCCTGTTCAAGAGCAGATCAAAATAATCACATTGTAGTTTTCACCCTAGCCCCCTCCTTAGCCTACTGGTTAAGGTACTGAAAATAATTTTCCACACACAGCTAACATCAAATCAATCCTTATAGTCTGTTAGGAGATGTCAAAATGGCTTCAGGAAATGACATGTAATATATAATAAACTTTCTTGATCAAGTTCACAGATACAGTGCTATTCAGCATGGGCAATAAAGCTGCAAATGCAGTTTTCCTGTGCCTTGCAAAGGTTCTTGACTCTATAAACCTAACAATATATTCTTCAAGCATCCTCAGTGTTATAAAGTGTCCACTCATAAACAAAGGTATCTCGCAGAGTATACTTTTAGGGAAAAATAAGGAAACATGCTATCCCTAAAGAAAAATTGCCTCTGGGGTACTTTAATAGTCAGCAGCTGCACCACTGTTTTTCTCACTTTTCTAGAATGATATGGCTAAATTGTATGAAAGCAAGCCTGCTATACTATATGGATGATGCAGCCATGCTATTTTTATGTCACAACCCTATTAAATCTGTTAACTGGATAAACTCACTAGATTCTTTTTCAGAGGTGAATCAAGGGCAGTCTCAGGTTAAGTGATATGCTCAAAGTCACAAAGTAGTTAAACAGAGCCAGCGGAAGCCAAAATATGGCTCATTAGCAGCTTAGCCTTAATTCACTGTGTCAGGCTTCCAACAAATCAGTTTGAGAATGTAAAGACCATTCAGACAGCTTCTTCCCACATCACTTTGCAACTGTTCTGCTTAAATGCCCTTATCCAAAACAGTGACAAAACTAAGACTATGTTTTTTTGGCAAACACCATCTGTGAGTTAATGATCTTTAAAAACTCCACATGAAAAACTATGTGTGGCTTAAAAGTAGAAGTCATTACAACAGTAAGTCATTTTGGACTTCACTTATGTCTAGGAACCTTTTGAAGTACGTCTCATAAGAGATTAAAAAAAACAATTACAAGAAACTTCTGGACAGTCTTAAAACATATCTAAAGATGACATAAAAATCCTTATCTACTTCCTTTGTACTGGTAATATCACAGAAGTTCATGAAATAAAGGGAATTTTCAAAAGATGGAGTTAACCTTCCTTCCTACTGTCAGGGTTATTGCTGCCCTACCCCAGAGATGCCCCTAATTGTATAAACTTTCTGCTAGGTTAAATTGCTTTTATTTCAGCTTGACTGATACACTGCCGTACCAAAACCAATGCCACCAGCTAACTGCTATTATTAGCATTTATTATCTCCAGACATGCCTTAGATCAAAGGGAGCCACAGTCCTAGAAATCCAAACAAATGAATATGTAGAAAGTGACAAATCATTTAGTGTGACACTGTCCAAACTCTGAAACCAAACATCTTCAATCCTCCACTCTTCCAAATAAGAACTAAAAAAACTCTCCTCGCATCAGTTAGAGACAATTGTGTTTGAATCTCAAAATCCTCTTTAAGAATTTTATGCCTGTATTTACTAAACAGCCACATACAAAGATTTTTCAATATTACAGCTTTGACTTGGCTTTTCTGTAAACACTATATGTAGCATGCATTATGAAAATGTACGTGTTTTTCAATGCTTATTTCAGGGAAACTGCTCAATTAATTTATTGCATTGCATTTCCTTATTCCTATCTGCTGCTAGCACAGATGGCTGAAACACTGACTGTCATCCAGACAAAACAGGATTGATTAGCAACCTGAATACCAGGGAAGCCACTAAGGGAGGGTGGGACTCAATGTAAGTGGGTAAGATGGCAATTCAGGTCACAGCTTGCTATAGGTCCCCAACCATGTCCTAAGCACCCTGGAAACTATTATGGTCCAACCCAACACTCTCATACTAGGTGACTTCAACTACCCCTCCATCAACTCGGAAAACTACTCATGCACCAATACACTGGCTCAGCGCTTCCTGGAATTCATCAATTCCAATGCGCTGGACCAGCTCATTCTTACCCCCACTAGAGGAAGCAACATCCTTGACCTGGTTATTACTAACATGGGCAACCATTGCTCTACACCAATAGTTAATTCCTTCCTGGTTAGATCCGACCATAAAGTAATCACCATGGAAATCCACATCTCACCCACTCCCCCCGCATAACCACCATGAAAAACTTCTCCAAAACTGACTTTGGGCTCCTAAAAACAGAGGTGGCTAACTTCACGGCACCCATGTCAATGGAAAATAGATGCACGACTGCTGAATCATACACCATGCACTGTATGAACATGTACAGAAATGCATGGAACTAGCCATACCCAACAGAACCAAGACGCTCTCATCCAAAAAAAGGAAGCCAATCTGGTGGTCCCTGCCATTAATAAACTCTACAACAGAATGAAGAAACTGTTGCAGAAAAAGGTGAAGTCCCAAGACTGGAAAAACTCCCTTATTAGCCTCAATAAAAAGTTGACATCCCTCATCAAAACCACTAAAGCCAGCTATGAAGGCAGAATTGCAGCAGACACTTAAAACAACCACAAAGCCTTCAATAATTATATCAGGAATCTCCATGGCAATACCCAGGTTTGCTCTGAGTTACTGCACAATGGTACCTCCTATACTGAGCCAACAGATATTGCCAACATACTGGCCAACAGATTCAGTGCCAACTTTACACCCTCTCTCCTCCCTAAAGGACCAATCAGAATACCGGAGGAATTCCAGGCACCCAGCATTACTGTAGCACAGGTTAAAGTTGCATTGTCTAAAGCCAAGAATAGAATTCCATGGGACCAGACAATATCCCTGGATGTGTTCTACATGAACTACAAAATGAACTGGCACCACATCTGTGTGTCCTATTCAATCACAGCCTCACCTCAGGCTTTGTCCCTACCGAATGGCGTACTGCTACAGTCATCCCTCTCCATAAAGGGGGAGTGACTACAGACTCTGGGAATTGTCGCCCCATTAGCCTGACGAGTCTGATATGTAAGGCTATGGAGCACATCATCATGGACCTAATTAACAAGGATATAAGGAATATCCAAACTCTAGATCTCACGCATATTGGTTTTGTGAAAGGTAGATCATGCCTGCTCAACCTGGTTGACTTCTTTGAGTCAGTCACCAGAGCTATGCATGAGGGCAAGGCAGTTCATACAGCCTACCTCGATCTGACCAAGGCCTTTTATGCCATTCCCCACTCAGTAATTATTGATAAACTCACCAAACTAGGCATTAACCCCTATATCACTAGGTGGGTTGCAATCTGGCTCACAGATACAACCCAGAGTGTGAAAGTAGCGGACTCCAAGTCAGACTGCCGAGACAAGTCACGAGTGCAGTCCCACAGGAATTGGTCCTGGATCCTCTCCTGTTTGGTATCCACTTCTCAGAAGTCCAGGCCAACACGGAGACTCTGGCTGACCAAGTTCGCAGACGACTGCAAGCTGGGGGCCATTATTAACTCCCCTACAGACATCCTACAGAAAGGTCTCACTGAGACCAATAACTGGTGTCGAAACCATGGCCTTAAGCTTAATGCCAAAAAATGTGACATCATCCCCTTTGGGAAAAACTCAGTTCCCACTAATTACCACATCGATGGGAGCCCACTGAACACTGAAGGCGTTATAAGAGATCTGGGACACAGGTTGACAGCAACCTCTCCTTTGACCACAACACTGTCACTGTGATCAGAAAGTCCTTCTTTGTGGCACATCTCATTAGCAAGGGTTTTGCATCCAGGAAGAAAGAAGTCATCATCTCTCTCTACTCTTCCCTCATTAGACCAATCATAGAGTATAATGCCCCAATTGGTATGTACGTCACTAGACACATGCAACAGGTAGAAAGGCCACAAAAGTACCTCATGAAGAGGATCCTAGGCCTTAAACACATATCTTACACAGACAGACTCAAAAAACTCCAGCTATTCTCTGTCTCACATAATCTAAGAGGTGATCGCTGCTTGACTTACAAAGCCATGTCTGACCCAGCTGTTTTAGAAATGCTACATCTAAAGAAATCTCAATCTCTCCGCACTACACACTCCAGAGACCTTAACCTCATTACCACAATCAACAGAACATGCTGGAGGGACAGATTCATAACCAAGAGACTGCCCATTCTCTGGAATAGACTTCCCATACATGTCAATCACAGCACCTCACTAGCCCTCTTCAAGAGAAATCTTGATGAGTGGATGGGAAATAGAAAGTTCACCCCAGGGATCACTCCAGTGGCTCTACTTGACAGAGGCACTGGGAATTAACGTCGGGCGCCACAATGCCACGGCACTTCTATGGGTTAGGCTTGTAAAGGTTCCATGGCCATTAGCCTATTACACACCTATGAACCTATGGCTGATACCAGCTTTCCCATTATATGGGGGGGGCAGCTTAGTGGGAAGCAAGACTGACAAACAACAGAGGCAGGGTGCCCTAGCAACTGCAACACAAAGAGCAGGGAATGACTGCCCACCAAACAGCATATACACTCTAGCAGGCACTGGGTAGAAATAGGCCATCCCAAAGGGTCCTGCATTGAAGGGCTTGCACCACTCAGGCTACAACAGTGATAGTCTGTTTGGCATAAAAAATAAAGTGATGGTTGTCTTCCTTTTAAGATGCATGTGTCTGCTGTGCCTGCCGCTGCTGATGGTCCTAACCTGACGGTAGTTGTTTGCATGTTGGATATGTGGCTACTTATCACCAAAGTTGTTACTGCTGTTTGTAACTATAGTGGTAATTATATTTAACTGCAAAAAGCAGTTTTTATAAGCAATTGCAGAACTTATGCTATAGGGTAGGATGTCTGTCTGTCTGCACTACCATATACATATTTTGAAATGGACTCAGGGAAATGAAGTATGAGTGGGAGGGTGGGATGGGTTTTTCCCTTCCCATGGGAAGAGCATACAGATGGACTGCACTTAAAAGCATCTCCTCACTGCAGAACAAAAGACTCACCTCTTTTGTGTGCCAGTCCTACACTGGTGGAGGTGGTATGTGAATTAGGAGGTTGGTGCAAAGGTTTACACGTTTCTGCGAGGTCACTGAACTCAGAAAAAGCCATATAATAGTCTCTGGGCTCTGGCACATGCCTTTGAAGTTCACAGCAGCATTTAGGAATGGCATGGCTGCATGGAGTGAATGAGTTAAGGGATGACAGCAATGCTTCAACCATGAACTAGAAAATTAGGTGAGAGGAGTCACAGGTATAAGTCTGTTGTAAATCTTCTGAACAGCAAAATGTAGAGAGCTGATACTTCTCAGCTTGCAAATATTGAACATAGACACAAAAAACATTAAAAAATAGGTACATTCAGCAAAAAATCTGGACATCTAATTAGCATAAATCTGAATATCAAATAGCACATAACTCTTGCTGCTTAACTGAAGAGATGTGGGATACTGTTTAGAAACACATATTTAAAAAGCAGAGAGTGACAAAAAGACACAAAGGGAGCTGTTAAGACAAGTGACTTCTTTTTTAAGTTATTGGTGCCACTAGAATGCTGGTCATGTAGTGCGGTTTTCTGTGCACTAGACAGCTTTAAAAATCATGTGATGAGGGGGATTCAGAAACTTGTGTGAAGGGGTAAATCAAACCTGAATATAGGAACATACCCCTAAAACAGATACATCATGTGCAAGAGTAAAGCAGGCCTGAAAATAGTTAATTCCCCCAAAAGAGGGACAACTGAGAGGTCTGAGAGATTTTCTCTTGCAATCAACTCTGAAAACACTGGCTCAGTGAGACTTATCTGGTTAACAAAAATGAAACAAATAGCTACTATAATAAGTAAGCACATGTGTAGTTATAACCAAAACTTCAAGACTTGCACCTACCTAATAGCTCTGACCTAATGTAATCTATTCTCTTCTCTCCAGAAAAATTGTAAACTTACCAAGTCATAATGAGCCAAACTGTAAATCATATTTGTCCTCTTCTCTCTTTGAAAACATACTTATTAAACCAGAAAAAAAAAACTAAATGTAAATTCAGACACTGTATATAGGTAAATAATTCTTAGCAATGTTTAGAATAAGACCATATTGTTACAATATTCCTCACGGTGCCTCTTTTTTATTACAGTTCTAAACACTTTAACACCTTGTGTGAGGTGTTGTGATGCAGCATGTAGCATTGTTGGATTTTCAGGTAGCGTTGCTAGATT